>NC_034174.2:31278757-31300495 GCF_002021735.2 Oncorhynchus kisutch
CAAAAGAGCAATAAAGAAGTGGTTCAGCGATACACGCTATAACCAACGCAACTCAAAGGACCACCACGGCGTTGCCTTAAATGACATTTCAGTCAGCACCATAAGTAACGACGGCAGCAGCAGCACAGCCATTGTGATCGACTCCAGCGACGAAGCCAGTGAATCCTCTCCGACAACCCAAGGGCCCATTTATGATCCACGAATCAAGTTCCGCCACGCCTTTCCTGACTTCACACCTCAGAAGTTCAAGGAAAAGACTCCGGAGCAGCTTCTGCTTTTGGAGGCCAGCTACCAGAAGTCTGACACACCTAGCGATGAGGAGCTAAGTAGGCTTAGGATGGAGACTAAACTGACTAGGCGAGAGGTGGACGCCTGGTTCTCAGAGAGGAGAAAAATGCCAGTGGACTCTGATGGCACAGAGGAGCCGGAGAGTGAACGGATCAAAGCGCCTTCCTCTGGGCAAGAGGCTCAGACTCCACCCAGCGGCCGAAAGATAATGAAGAAAACCCCAGAGCAGCTCCACGTCCTGAAAAGCACCTTTGTTCGTACCCAGTGGCCCTCTGCTGAAGAGTACGACAAGATGGCAGAGGAGAGCGGGTTACCCAGAACCTACATTGTTAACTGGTTTGGAGACACCCGGTATGCCTGCAAGAACAGCAACCTGAAGTGGTACTACTTGTACCAGAGTGGAAAAGTTAACGAGGCAATGAACGGAGGTGAACTTAAGAAGAAGCCACGGAAACGCTTTCGAGGTTGGTCCAGGAGGACGAGGCGGCCATACCCCTGCAAACAAACAACCCCTACCATCAAAGTCAAGACGGGTAAAGAGATTTTAAAGGAGCACTACCTCAAGCATAAGGTCTTAAATGAGAAAGATTTGGATGAACTGGTGGCCAAGTCCAGTATGAGCTATGAGCAGGTGCGGGACTGGTTTGCGGAGATCAGCAGGAGGGAAGAGAAAGGCCTTGACCCTTTCAGTGACGGTGAAGAGGAGACACATGGCGACAGTGAGGCAGAGATGGAAGTGAAAGAGCAAGGGGATGTCGTCACTGATGAAATGAACAATGACAACAATAACAAAGATGATGAAAATAACAATGATGAAGTTGACAATAATGACAATGAAACCACGGGAGAGCCTCAATGTATCAAGCAATCACAGCCGGAGTCAGAGGATCAGTGATTTAAAGGTGAGTGACGATGAAAAGGATGGGTAGAATGAACTCATGAATGAAATCATTTTATAATTGTAAAGGCATTCATTCCTTGTGTGTCCTGGATGTTTTTTTTACATTTTAACATGGCAAGTTTTTCCCCCCTCTGAATTAAATTAGCCTAATACAACTGTAATGACCTTTTACCTTTATTTCCTCTTTTATACAGTCAATGAGGGGTATCATTTGAAGACATTGTAATGTATTGGGATACTATGCATTCATCATGTATACAATCTATAATTGCTTAATGCAATATTTAATCATGGATATATGAACTCAAATAATGATTAGAATTGGGTAGGGCTATCCTCCTGTCTACAGAGCCCATTTCTGTCATACATGCACGATATTAAGGTCACCAGTTATACACTACATCTCTCTCGCCATATGATACAAACACTAATCATTGAAATAAAAGTTGGTCACACAGTCTTTTAACGGTAAAAAAGAAGGGCAGTAAAACAGAGTTGTTGCTCAGCTCTTTCTCTTGAGGTATGCAGACCCACCTAACCACCTCCCACGAGCTCCCCGGAAAGCAAGCACGCACATGCGACGGAACAGCGAGGCGAGCGCAGTGGGGAGAAACAGGCAACAATGTACAATGTGTCCATAGTGTAGTCTAGACCTAGTAACGTACTGTGTAGCCTACCCTTCACATTGCAGTGCCCAGGAGACAACTAAGACGGACAACTATGTTTTTTTCTTACCAGGACAACTGAGACTGACAACTAATGGTGTTTTTAGACTGACAAATAGCCAACAATGGAATAGGTCATTCCACACTCAAGATGCCCTAAAAGTGACTTCAGCGATGTAAACAGCGAGGTGAGAGATGATCCTTATTGGACATAGGTGCAGACTGCAGACCAAATATAAGATTGTTAAGACGTAGCCTTTAGCATAATAAACCACAAGGATACTGCCGGCTGGATGAGTGGCCTGGTCACTGGTCGGGTTAACATTTAAACATGACAGGGCATTGAGCTGTGACCCTGCAGACAAAACACAGAGATCACAGAAACAGGGACAGAGACAGCGAAAATGACAGAAAGAATGACAGCGTTGGTGATAATGACAGGAACAAGGAAACTAGGAAAGTAATAGGTTTGGGGTCGTTTGAGGAGAGATGGGGAAAATGTTTTGGGAAGAGGCGAGGGAGGTAAAAGGAGAGAGTGTGTAAAGGGATGGGATGTGGAGGCAAGTCAGAGGTTGTGGGCAGAGAGGGGAAGATGCAGAGGTTAGAGAGAAATAGAGAGAGAGTTGGAGTCCACAAACTTCACTTACAGCCAGTTACTGGCGTTGGCCGAGAGCAGCGCGAGGAAGAGCATCAGCAGGGACCGTAAAACATATTCAGCGGTCATCTCGAGCGCTACCGGGGGAGAACGAGACCAAAGAGAGTTAAAATAATCCACACAAGGTATGGTGGTGATCTCTGCGGGGGGAGGGATGAGAGGTGGCAGCGATGGTCTCGTGAAGGACCGGAGATACGTGGGATCCCGTTAAAGACAGTTAATCCATTGTCACACATCCACAGAGATCCACCGGAGAGGCGCGAGACTCACAGCTGTATCGCCCGTCCGTTCGCCTCCCGCGAGAGGAAAAAGGGAGGAGAGGAAAAGAGAGGATGCTAAAAATACGGTAAAACTCTCTTCTCTGTGCCACGGCGCCAACTCGGGCAGGCTGGGAATGAATTGGACCCTTCTTATTTCACGTGTTTACTCTCGTTCCTGTTTTCTTGGTAACACTACAGGGCTCGCGAGGAACGGGCAGTAAAAACCTACAGATTGGAGTTTTAATCCTTCAGGTGCTCCTCGAGACACTCCTTGATTACGGTATTATTGCTGCTGTGGTCCATTCCAAAGGATGGGCTATTGTTCTCTCCAGGTTGTCACACACACATTCACTTGGAAACACACTCTTCACACACTATGTGACACACACACTGTCTGTCTCTGTGCGTCAGTTCTGTGGATGGCACTCTGCGAGGGGAGACAGGGTGAAAGCTGACTTTAGTGGAGGGGCGGCGCGAGGCTAAAGGGAGGTATGGGAGTGAGTTTGGAGATGAAGGCGGGTTTAGTGCGTTATGAAGGTATTGTGTGTGTGTGTGTGTGTGCGCGCGCGCTCCGTTTTAAAGCTCTCCTGGGAGGATGCAATAGCGCAGCCATTTACCATGGCTGGATGGACGCCGAATACTTGTATCATGGCTGACCTGGCTGCGCGCACACACACACACACACACACACCACACACACACACACACACACACACACACACACACACACACACACACACACACACACACACACACACACACACACACACACACACACACACACACACACACACACAAACACACACACGTTGGCAGAGTCTTGATCCCCCTGTCCCACTCAACCAAATATTCTGTGGTCAGAAGGCTATTTTAAGCCTCACTGAAAACCAGTGCATTTTAGACTGGGGCATTAATGGTGACAAGGGTACAAGTAGTAGCCTAGGCAACAAAGGTATAATAATAATAATAGGAAATGGTTTAAAATGCGTAATGATGTAGGCCTAACCCATGCTCATCACAACAATGTCCAGAAACCTATCTGGAATTATTTTCTATGAAAAATGTCTTGTACACACAAATTATCACACCAGAAACTTCCATGTCAAAAATGGCATATTCATTTGCAGACATCTTAATAAAGAACTAGAGTTCAGTCATTTCACCGCCAGGCACCCTACATCAGAGTTTGGAGTTCTAATCTCATTGTGTGTGTGTGTGTGATCTAATCTCATTTCACTTATTGGGTTTTAGGGAGCTAAGAATACACCAAACCAGCGCAAGACACTGCAGCCACGCGGCACCAGCTGTAATATGGCGTCTGCAGTCGCCACACACACACACACACACACCACACACACACACACACACACACACACACACACACACACACACACACACACACACACACACACACACACACACCACACACACACACACACACACACACACACACACACACACACACAATGAAATGTGCAGCCACTTGGGCGTGAGAAGGTGGACAAAACCTTTCCAGTAACTGAGTCAGACTGAAAGATCATAACTGAGCTTCTGAAGGACTGGTTGAGTTATAGCATCAGTGAGTTGTTCTGGACATGCATGTTTACAGAAACAATAACTGCTTTGATTCCACAGGAACTCACAGCCACCCTATATAATATAGCTCAGATGTTATAAACAGTCATAACAGCTAATGACAAGTGAATGAACTCGGTGATGATACCGACCATGATGCATTATGCTAACCAGGCTCAGTCTGAAGATGAGGTCCTAGAATGGCCAACAGAGGGGGACAGTGAGTAATGTTGGGAGGTGTGTGAAAATCAGGATCAGGATTGTGGACCTGGAGCACACACACACACACACACACACACACACACACACACACACACACACACACACACACACACACACACACACACACACACACACACACACACCACACACACACACACACACACACACACACACAGCTGCCCAGAGTTCTATTGGGCTGATCTGATTTACTGGTCTTTGGCCGTGGGACAATCCCACAGGAACAATAGATGTGATTAGTTGTCCTGCAGATGCCAAGGACGAGGTGTGCCTGTGGAAGTGTGTGTCTGTCCTTTATCCCCCCTTCTAGTAGGCTGTCAACCAGATCCAAACACAACTATCCTCTATGGTACATTCTTATTGCCATTCTTACAAGGACATTACTGTCTTGGAACATTGGTGCCAACATGGCTTCCATTAAAACTGTCAAATTCAAACAGTACAGTACCATTAGTCCTCGGGTTACTCTGCCCATGAGAACTCAAGTGTGTGTGTTTCCTTGCGTTCCTCTCCGGTGTGTCCCTGGGGTGTTTCCAGTCAGCCTCATTACCTATAAATTACCTCCCGTAATGTCCCGTGTGTGTGTGTGTGTCTGTGTACATGTGTAAGTATGTTGTAAGTGGCTGCCAGTCCCCTGCTGTGTGTTTAAGTGAAATTAGTGCAGGCATGCGCTGCCTGTGAAAGAAACCAGTATCCCTCTATGGACCCCAGAGATCTGGGCCCACTACAAGCAGCACGCAGCCAGCCCACACACTACACCCAGCACGCAGCCAGCCCACACACTACACCCAGCACGCAGCCAGCCCACACACTACACCCAGCATACAGCCAGCCCACACACTACACCCAGCATACAGCCAGCCCACACACTACACCCAGCATACAGCCAGCCCACACACTACACCCAGCACGCAGCCAGCCCACACACTACACCCAGCACGCAGCCAGCCCACACACTACACCCAGCACGCAGCCAGCCCACACACTACACCCAGCATACAGCCAGCCCACACACTACACCCAGCATACAGCCAGCCCACACACTACACCCAGCATACAGCCAGCCCACACACTACACCCAGCATACAGCCAGCCCACACACTCAAATCAAATCAAATCAAATCAAATTTATTATATAGCCCTTCGTACATCAGCTGATATCTCAAAGTGCTGTACAGAAACCCAGCCTAAAACCCCAAACAGCAAGCAATGCAGGTGTAGAAGCACGGTGGCTAGGAAAAACTCCCTAGAAAGGCCAATACCTAGGAAGAAACCTAGAGAGGAACCTGTGACAATACAGAGGCGGATGCAAGATGCAAGCAACGATGGTTTTAATGAATACAGTTTACAGCAGCAACAGGACAGACTGACTGTACTCAGACGGAATCCGACCCAGGGACTAGGGCGCATCTTCCGATGATAGCGTGCTGAGAAATCCAGGGGAGTGTGTCCGGATGTGTAGGAGGGAGCACAGCAGATAATCCACACAAAGGGCGGTGAGAGATGAGTACGGACACACGACACAAACTCAGAGAAGTAACAACGATCTGACAACAAGAAATACTGGTTACAGAACATATAAAGGGAAGATAAGTGATTCCAGCTGGCACAGACAATCAGGCCGAGATTGGGAACCACGCCCACACAAACACGGGAGAGAGAGAGAGAGAGAGAGAGAGAGAGAGAGAGAGAGAGAGAGAGAGAGAGAGAGAGAGAGAGAGAGAGAGAGAGAGAGAGAGAGAGAGAGAGAGAGAGAGAGAGAGAGAGAGAGAGAGAGAGAGAGAGAGAGAGAGAGAGAGGGAGGCAGTGGATTCATGAACCGTGACAGAACCAGGCTATGTGGGGTGGCCAGTCCTCTTCTGGCTGTGCCGGGTGGAGATTATAACAGAACATGGCCAAGATGTTCAAATGTTCATAAATGACCAGCATGGTCGAATAATAATAAGGCAGAACAGTTGAAACTGGAGCAGCAGCACAGTCAGGTGGAAGTTGAAACTGGAGCAGCAGCATGGCCAGGTGGACTGGGGACAGCAAGGAGTCATCATGTCAGGTAGTCCTGGGGCATGGTCCTAGGGCTCAGGTCAGTTGAAACTGGAACAGCAGCATGGCCAGTTGGACTGGGGACAGCAAGGAGTCATCATGTCAGGTAGTCCTGGGGCATGGTCCTAGGGCTCAGGTCCTCCGAGAGAGAGAAAGAAAGAGAGAAGGAGAGAATTAGAGAACGCACACTTAGATTCACACAGGACACCGAATAGGACAGGACAAGTACTCCAGATATAACAAACTGACCCTAGCCCCCGACACATAAACTACTGCAGCATAAATACTGGAGGCTGAGACAGGAGGGGTCAGGAGACACTGTGGCCCCATCCGAGGACACCCCCGGACAGGGCCAAACAGGAAGGATATAACCCCACCCACTTTGCCAAAGCACAGCCCCCACACCACTAGAGGGATATCTTCAACAACCAACTTACCATCCTGAGACAAGGCTGAGTATAGCCCACAAAGATCTCCGCCACGGCACAACCCAAGGGGGGGGCGCCAACCCAGACAGGATGACCACAACAGTGAATCAACCCACTCAGGTGACGCACCCCTCCAGGGATGGCATGAGAGAGCCCCAGCAAGCCAGTGACTCAGCCCCTGTAATAGGGTTAGAGGCAGAGAATCCTGGTGGAAAGAGGGGAACAGGCCAGGCAGAGACAGCAAGGGCGGTTCGTTGCTCCAGAGCCTTTCCGTTCACCTTCCCACTCCTGGGCCAGACTACACTCAATCATATGACCCACTGAAGAGATGAGTCTTCAGTAAAGACTTAAAGGTTGAGACCGAGTTTGCGTCTCTGACATGGGTAGGCAGACCGTTCCATAAAAATGGAGCTCTATAGGAGAAAGCCCTGCCTCCAGCTGTTTGCTTAGAAATTCTAGGGACAATTAGGAGGCCTGCGTCTTGTGACCGTAGCGTACGTGTAGGTATGTACGGCAGGACCAAATCAGAGAGATAGGTAGGAGCAAGCCCATGTAATGCTTTGTAGGTTAGCAGTAAAACCTTGAAATCAGCCCTTGCTTTGACAGGAAGCCAGTGTAGAGAGGCTAGCACTGGAGTAATATGATCAAATTTTTTGGTTCTAGTCAGGATTCTAGCAGCCGTATGTAGCACTAACTGAAGTTTATTTAGTGCTTTATCCGGGTAGCCGGAAAATAGAGCATTGCAGTAGTCTAACCTAGAAGTAACAAAAGCATGGATTAATTTTTCTGCATCATTTTTGGACAGAAAGTTTCTGATTTTTGCAATGTTACGTAGATGGAAAAAAGCTGTCCTCGAAATGGTCTTGATATGTTCTTCAAAAGAGAGATCAGGGTCCAGAGTAACGCCGAGGTCCTTCACAGTTTTATTTGAGACGACTGTACAACCATTAAGATTAATTGTCAGATTCAACAGAAGATCTCTTTGTTTCTTGGGACCTAGAAAAAGCATCTCTGTTTTGTCCGAGTTTAATAGTAGAAAGTTTGCAGCCATCCACTTCCTTATGTCTGAAACACATGCTTCTAGCGAGGGCAAATTTGGGGCTTCACCATGTTTCATTGAAATGTACAGCTGTGTGTCATCCGCATAGCAGTGAAAGTTTACATTATGTTTTCGAATAACATCCCCAAGAGGTAAAATATATAGTGAAAACAATAGTGGTCCTAAAACGGAACCTTGAGGAACACCGAAATGTACAGTTGATTTGTCAGAGGACAAACCATTCACAGAGACAAACTGATATCTTTCCGACAGATAAGATCTAAACCAGGCCAGAACATGTCCGTGTAGACCAATTTGGGTTTCCAATCTCTCCAAAAGAATGTGGTGATCGATGGTATCAAAAGCAGCACTAAGGTCTAGGAGCACGAGGACAGATGCAGAGCCTCGGTCCGATGCCATTAAAATGTCATTTACCACCTTCACAAGTGCCGTCTCAGTGCTATGATGGGGTCTAAAACCAGACTGAAGCATTTCGTATACATTGTTTGTCTTCAGGAAGGCAGTGAGTTGCTGCGCAACAGCCTTCTCTAAGATTTTTGAGAGGAATGGAAGATTCGATATAGGCCGATAGTTTTTTATATTTTCTGGGTCAAGGTTTGGCTTTTTCAAGAGAGGCTTTATTACTGCCACTTTTAGTGAGTTTGGTACACATCCAGTGGATAGAGAGCCGTTTATTATGTTCAACATAGGAGGGCCAAGCACAGGAAGCAGCTCTTTCAGTAGTTTAGTTGGAATAGGGTCCAGTATGCAGCTTGAAGGTTTAGAGGCCATGATTATTTTCATCATTGTGTCAAGAGATATAGTACTAAAACACTTGAGCGTCTCTCTTGATCCTAGGTCCTGGCAGAGTTGTGCAGACTCAGGACAACTGAGGTTTGGAGGAATACGCAGGTTTAAAGAGGAGTCCGTAATTTGCTTTCTAATAATCATAATCTTTTCCTCAAAGAAGTTCATGAATTTATCACTGCTAAAGTGAAAGTCATCCTCTCTTGGGGAATGCTGCTTTTTAGTTAGCTTTGCGACAGTATTAAAAAGGAATTTCGGATTGTTCTTATTTTCCTCAATTAAGTTAGAAAAATAGGATGATCGAGCAGCAGTAAGGGCTCTACGGTACTGCACGGTACCGTCCTTCCAAGCTAGTCGGAAGACTTCCAGTTTGGTGTGGCGCCATTTCCGTTCCAATTTTCTGGAAGCTTGCTTCAGAGCTCGGGTATTTTCTGTGTACCAGGGAGCTAGTTTCTTATGAGACATTTTTTTAGTTTTTAGGGGTGCAACTGCATCTAGGGTATTGCGCAAGGTTAAATTGAGATCCTCAGTTAGGTGGTTAACTGATTTTTGTCCTCTGGCGTCCTTGGGTAGGCAGAGGGAGTCTGGAAGGGCATCAAGGAATCTTTGTGTTGTCTGTGAATTTATAGCACGACTTTTGATGTTCCTTGGTTGGGGTCTAAGCAGATTATTTGTTGCAATTGCAAACGTAATAAAATGGTGGTCCGATAGTCCAGGATTATGAGGAAAAACATTAAGATCCACCACATTTATTCCATGGGACAAAACTAGGTCCAGCGTATGACTGTGACAGTGAGTGGGTCCAGAGACATGTTGGACAAAACCCACTGAGTCGATGATGGCTCCGAAAGCCTTTTGGAGTGGGTCTGTGGACTTTTCCATGTGAATATTAAAGTCACCAAAGATTAGAATATTATCTGCTATGACTACAAGGTCCGATAGGAATTCAGGGAACTCAGTGAGAAACGCTACACCCAGCATACAGCCATACAGCCATACATACACTACACCCAGCATACAGCCAGCCCACACACTACACCCAGCATACAGCCAGCCCACACACTACACCCAGCATACAGCCAGCCCACAAACTACACCCAGCATACAGCCAGCCCACACACTACACCCAGCATACAGCCAGCCCACACACTACACCCAGCACGCAGCCAGCCAGCCCACACACTACACCCAGGATACAGCCAGCCAGCCCACACACTACACCCAGCATACAGCCAGCCAGCCCACACACTACACCCAGCATACAGCCAGCCAGCCCACACACTACACCCAGCATACAGCCAGCCAGCCAGCCAGCCCACACACTACACCCAGCATACAGCCAGCCAGCCCACACACTACACCCAGCATACAGCCAGCCAGCTAGCCCACACACTACACCCAGCACACAGCCAGCCAGCCCACACACTCACCTGTGTACAGTATGTGTGTGTGAGAGAGATGAAGCTGTGTGAGAGGGGGTCCTGGGAGAAAGTCCTGAGTCAGAACAGCGTTCCACTAACAGCCTTGTCTCCATAGCAACATGAGCTGGCTCATCCGTCCGTCACGAAGGCATTCTGGGAGGACAGGTTTTATATAGCCTTAGCCAGCATGCTTGGCCCGTTACCCTGGAAACACTAATGTCACAGGACCCCCGTAACATTTACCCCTGGGCCTCTGACACACACACTACAATACTCTGGACGTCTGGTGCCGTAAAACTTCCCCCTGCGTGAGTTCTGATTATACAAGTCTCTAGCCCCCCCCCTTCTCTCTCAGGACCACGAGGGAAAGTGTCTGTCTCTCATCTAAGATCACATCAGGTTAAGTGTGCATTCTCCCCACTCCTCCTCCTACCTGCTCAAACACACACACACACACACACACACACACACACACACACACACACACACACACACACACACACACACACACACACACACACACACACACACAGAGACTCGTACACACCTGCAAATATTGACCGTGTGGATGTTTCTCTTTCAGGGTAGTGTGTGTGGTCAAATTGCAGCGCTCTAGTTGTTTGGGTGTCAGGTTGCATGGTTCAGGTCTGGACACTATTTCTTGACATGACCTTGACGACCACATGACCATGACCTAGCTCAACTGTATTTGAAGAGGATATCTGCACATACTATATGAGCAGAATTCTCTCTCTCTCTCTCTCTCTCTCTCTTCTCTCTCTCTTCACTGCCTGTTGATAGAAGGTGGTTGGTTACTCAGTAACAGGGGTCTCTCTCTCCCCCTGACCTCTCTGTGCCCCAGCCTAGAGGTCAAGCCTCCTCCTCTCCCTCCCACTACTCATCCCTCCTCCTCTCCCTCCCACTACTCATGCCTCCTCCTCTCCCTCTCACTACTCATCCCTCCTCCTCTCCCTCCCACTACTCATCCCTCCTCCTCTCCCTCCCACTACTCATCCCTTCTTCTCTTTCCCACTACTCATTCCTCCTCCTCTCCCTCCCACTACTCATCCCTCCTCCTCTCCCTCCCACTACTCATTCCTCCTTCTCTTCCTATGTTCTTTCCAGAGGTCAGACGAACAACAACGTCCTGATTTGTGTTGGAATACATCATTAGTAGAACTCTGGGTAAAAACTTGTCAAGAGTGGCTCTGTATGTGGGTGGGTGTATTGCATCGGTGGCATATATTGACAGTATACATTTCCTCCAGAGGAATCAGAGTATTCACTGTGTGAAATAACTAGGCCTGATATCTGGGAGAGTGATGATGGGGTCCTGGAGTTTAGTGTGGTAAGCTGGATGAGAGGCAGGAGAGAGGGGCCAGGGGTGTAGGGGTCATGAGAGGGGTGCCAGGGGTTAGGCACGTAAATGAACAGCTGAGTGCTGTGATTTAGTCAGTATAAAAGCGGTCCAACTGTCATAACAAAGAGCCCTGACAGAGAGGAGGGAACCGCAGACAAATGGGAGTCGGTCAGTGGACCCCCAGAGCCCCCCCCCCCCCCCCACACACACACCCACCACTCTGATTACAGACAAAGGGGAGTCAGCCCCAGCGGCTCATAGAGAGGGTCAGAGAGACTGGGTTCTGAAGGGTGTCCCTCTGTCACCTTTCCAGAATCTTTTGAGTCCTCTCCCCCTGTCTGTCCCTCAGTCCTCCTCCTAAAGCCCTCTGAAGCCTTTCATAAGGGCTGAGTGTGGCCTCTACATCCTATTGGTCTCAGATGAAACTCTTTTATTCAGGGCCCGGGGCCATGATGATGGGACTACACTGAGCCCCTCTGACCCAGCCCCCTCTCCCTGCTGGGGCATTGTGCAGGTGATCTATCTATCTATCTATCTATCTATCTATCTATCTATCTATCTATCTATCTATCTATCTATCTATCTATCTATCTATCTATCTATCTATCTATCTATCTATCTATCTATCTATCTATCTATCTATCTATCTATCTATCTATCTATCTATCTATCTATCTATCTATCTATCTATCTATCTATCTATCTATCTATCTATCTATCTATCTATCTATCTATCTACCTATCTATCTATCTATCTATCTATCTATCTATCTATCTATCTATCTATCTATCTATCTATCTATCTATCTATCTATCTATCTATCTATCTATCTATCTATCTATCTATCTATCTATCTATCTATCTATCTATCTATCTATCTATCTATCTATCTATCTATCTATCTATCTATCTATCTATCTATCTATCTAATCTATCTATCTATCTATCTATCTATCTATCTATCTATCTATCTATCTATCTATCTATCTATCTATCTATCTATCTATCTATCTATCTATCTATCTATCTATCTATCTATCTTTCTATCTATCTATCTATCTATCTATCTATCTATCTATCTGCCAACACCACTAATACAATCACAGATACACACTCTCTAAAACACTCACAAAGCATCAGGGGCGGACTGGGACAAGAAATCCTCCCTGGCATTTTATCCACACCAGCCCATGTCACGTCGCGCACCGCCAACTCACCCCCCATACACACCCCACTCTGGAGAGTGGGGTGTTCCTCTGTCTGGAGATACAACTCACTACTATAACTGTTCCTCTGTCTGGAGATACAAACTCACCACTATAAATGTTCCTCTGGAGATACAACTCACTACTATAACTGTTCCTCTGGAGGTACAACTCAACACTATAACTGTTCCTCTGTCTGGAGATACAACTCACTACTATAACTGTTCCTCTGGAGATACAACTCCCTACTATAACTGTACCTCTGTCTGGAGATACAACTCACCACTATAACTGTTCCTCTGGAGATACAACTCACCACTATAACTGTTCCTCTGTCTGGAGATAGAACTCAACACTATAACTGTTCCTCTGTCTGGAGATACAACTCACCACTATAACTGTTCCTCTGTCTGGAGATACAACTCACCACTATAACTGTTCCTCTGTCTGGAGATACAACTCACCACTATAACGGTTCCGCTGGAAATACAACTGACTACTATAACTGTTCCTCTGGAGATACAACTCACCACTATATCTGTTCCTCTGTCTGGAGATACAATTCACTACTATAACTGTTCCTCTGGAGATACAACTCACTACTATAACTGTTCCTCTGTCTGGAGATACAATTCACTACTATAACTGTTCCTCTGTCTGGAGATACAATTCACTACTATAACTGTTCCTCTGTCTGGAGATACAACTCACTACTATAACTGTTCCTCAGTCTGGAGATACAACTCACCACTATAACTATTCCTCTGTCTGGAGATACAACTCACCACTATAACTGTTCCTCTGGAGATACAACTCACTACTATAACTGTTCCTCTGTCTGGAGATACAATTCACTGCTATAACTGTTCCTCTGTCTGGAGATACAACTCACTACTATAACTGTTCCTCTGGAGATACAACTCACTACTATAATTGTTCCCCTGGAGATACAACTCACCACTATAACTGTTCCTCTGTCTGGAGATACAACTCACTACTATAACTGTTCCTCTGTCTGGAGATACAATTCACTACTATAACTGTTCCTCTTTCTGGAGATACAACTCACTACAATAACTGTTCCTCAGTCTGGAGATACAACTCACCACTATAACTGTTCCTCTGTCTGGAGATACAACTCACCACTATAACTGTTCCTCTGGAGATACAACTCACTACTATAACTGTCCTCTGTCTGGAGATACAATTCACTGCTATAACTGTTCCTCTGTCTGGAGATACAACTCACTACTATAACTGTTCCTCTGGAGATACAACTCACTACTATAACTGTTCCTCTGGAGATACAACTCACCACTATAACTGTTCCTCTGGAGATACAACTCACTACTATAACTGTTCCCCTGGAGATACAACTCACCACTATAACTGTTCCTCTGTCTGGAGATACAACTCACTACTATAACTGTTCCTCTGTCTGGAGATACAACTCACTGCTATAACTGTACCTCTGTCTGGAGATACAACTCACTACTATAACTGTTCCTCTGTCTGGAGATACAACTCACCACTATAACTGTTCCTCTGTCTGGAGATACAACTCACCACTATAACTGTTCCTCTGGAGATACAACTCACTACTATAACTGTTCCTCTGGAGGTACAACTCACCACTATAACTGGTCCTCTGGAGATACAACGCACCACTATAACTGTTCCTCTGGAGATACAACTCACCACTATAACGGTTCCGCTGGAAATACAACTCACTACTATAACTGGTCCTCTGGAGATACAACGCACCACTATAACTGTTCCTCTGGAGATACAACTCACCACTATAACTGTTCCTCTGTCTGGAGATACAACTCACCACTATAACGGTTCCGCTGGAAATACAACTCACTACTACAACTGTTCCTCTGGAGATACAACTCACTACTATAACTGTTCCTCTGTCTGGAGATACAATTCACTACTATAACTGTTCCTCTGTCTGGAGATACAATTCACTACTATAACTGTTCCTCTGTCTGGAGATACAACTCACTACTATAACTGTTCCTCAGTCTGGAGATACAATTCACCACTATATCTGTTCCTCTGTCTGGAGATACAATTCACTACTATAACTGTTCCTCTGGAGATACAACTCACTACTATAACTGTTCCTCTGTCTGGAGATACAATTCACTACTATAACTGTTCCTCTGTCTGGAGATACAATTCACTACTATAACTGTTCCTCTGTCTGGAGATACAACTCACTACTATAACTGTTCCTCAGTCTGGAGATACAACTCACCACTATAACTATTCCTCTGTCTGGAGATACAACTCACCACTATAACTGTTCCTCTGGAGATACAACTCACTACTATAACTGTTCCTCTGTCTGGAGATACAATTCACTGCTATAACTGTTCCTCTGTCTGGAGAAACAACTCACTACTATAACTGTTCCTCTGGAGATACAACTCACTACTATAACTGTTCCCCCGGAGATACAATTCACTACTATAACTGTTCGTCTTTCTGTAGATACAACTCACGACAATAACTGTTCCTCAGTCTGGAGATACAACTCACCACTATAACTGTTACTCTGTCTGGAGATACAACTCACCACTATAACTGTTCCTCTGGAGTTACAACTCACTACTATAACTGTTCCTCTGGAGATACAACTCACCACTATAACTGTTCCTCTGTCTGGAGATACAATTCACTGCTATAACTGTTCCTCTGTCTGGAGATACAACTCACTACTATAACTGTTCCTCTGGAGATACAACTCACTACTATAACTGTTCCTCTGTCTGGAGATACAACTCACTACTATAACTGTTCCTCTGTCTGGAGATACAACTCACTGCTATAACTGTACCTCTGTCTGGAGATACAAGTCACTACTATAACTGTTCCTCTGTCTGGAGATACAACTCACCACTATAACTGTTCCTCTGTCTGGAGATACAACTCACCACTATAACTGTTCCTCTGGAGATACAACTCACTACTATAACTGTTCCTCTGGAGGTACAACTCAACACTATAACTGTTCCTCTGTCTGGAGATACAACTCACCACTATAACTGTTCCTCTGTCTGGAGATACAACTCACCACTATAACGGTTCCGCTGGAAATACAACTCACTACTATAACTGTTCCTCTGTCTGGAGATACAATTCACTACTATAACTGAGATACAACGCACCACTATAACTGTTCCTCTGGAGATACAACTCACTACTATAACTGTTCCTCTGTCTGGAGATACAACTCACCACTATAACTGTTCCTCTGTCTGGAGATACAACTCACCACTGTAACTGTTCCTCTGGAGATACAACTCACTACTATAACTGTTCCTCTGGAGGTACAACTCAACACTATAACTGTTCCTCTGTCTGGAGATACAACTCACCACTATAACTGGTCCTCTGGAGATACAACGCACCACTATAACTGTTCCTCTGGAGATACAATTCACTACTATAACTGTTCCTCTTTCTGGAGATACAACTCACTACAATAACTGTTCCTCAGTCTGGAGATACAACTCACCACTATAACTGTTCCTCTGTCTGGAGATACAACTCACCACTATAACTGTTCCTCTGGAGATAGAACTCACTACTATAACTGTCCTCTGTCTGGAGATACAATTCACTGCTATAACTGTTCCTATGTCTGGAGATACAACTCACTACTATAACTGTTCCTCTGGAGATACAACTCACTACTATAACTGTTCCTCTGGAGATAAAACTCACCACTATAACTGTTCCTCTGTCTGGAGATACAACTCACTACTATAACTGTTCCTCTGTCTGGAGATACAACTCACTGCTATAACTGTACCTCTGTCTGGAGATACAAGTCACTACTATAACTGTTCCTCTGTCTGGAGATACAACTCACCACTATAACTGTTCCTCTGTCTGGAGATACAACTCACCACTATAACTGTTCCTCTGGAGATACAACTCACTACTATAACTGTTCCTCTGGAGGTACAACTCAACACTATAACTGTTCCTCTGTCTGGAGATACAACTCACCACTATAACTGGTCCTCTGGAGATAAAACGCACCACTATAACTGTTCCTCTGGAGATACAACTCACTACTATAGCTGTTCCTCTGTCTGGTGATACAACTCACCACTATAACTGTTCCTCTGTCTGGAGATACAACTCACCACTATAACGGTTCCGCTGGAAATACAACTCACTACTATAACTGGTCCTCTGGAGATACAACGCACCACTATAACTGTTCCTCTGGAGATACAACTCACCACTATAACTGTTCCTCTGTCTGGAGATACAACTCACCACTATAACTGTTCCTCTGTCTGGAGATACAACTCACCACTATAACGGTTCCGCTGGAAATACAACTCACTACTATAACTGTTCCTCTGTCTGGAGATACAATTCACTACTATAACTGTTCCTCTGTCTGGAGATACAATTCACTACTATAACTGTTCCTCTGTCTGGAGATACAACTCACTACTATAACTGTTCCTCAGTCTGGAGATACAACTCACCACTATAACTATTCCTCTGTCTGGAGATACAACTCACCACTATAACTGTTCCTCTGGAGATACAACTCACCACTATAACTGTTCCTCTGTCTGGAGATACAACTCACCACTATAACTGGTCCTCTGTCTGGAGATACAACTCACCACTATAACGGTTCCGCTGGAAATACAACTCACTACTATAACTGTTCCTCTGGAGATACAACTCACCACTATATCTGTTCCTCTGTCTGGAGATACAATTCTCTACTATAACTGTTCCTCTGGAGATACAACTCACTACTATAACTGTTCCTCTGTCTGGAGATACAACTCACCACTATAACTGTTCCTCTGTCTGGAGATACAACTCACCACTATAACTGGTCCTCTGGAGATACAACGCACCACTATAACTGTTCCTCTGGAGATACAACTCACTACTATAACTGTTCCTCTGTCTGGAGATACAACTCACCACTATAACTGTTCCTCTGTCTGGAGATACAACTCACCACTATAATGGTTCCGCTGAAAATACAACTCACTACTATAACTGATCCTCTGGAGATACAACGCACCACTATAACTGTTCCTCTGGAGATACAACTCACCACTATAACTGTTCCTCTGTCTGGAGATACAACTCACCACTATAACTGTTCCTCTGTCTGGAGATACAACTCACCACTATAACGGTTCCGCTGGAAGTACAACTCACTACTATAACTGTTCCTCTGGAGATTACAACTCACCACTATATCTGTACCTCTGTCTGGAGATACAATTCACTACTATAACTGTTCCTCTGGAGATACAACTCATTACTATAACTGTTCCTCTGTCTGGACATACAATTCACTACTATAACTGTTCCTCTGTCTGGAGATACAATTCACTACTATAACTGTTCCTCTGTCTGGAGATACAACTCACTACTATAACTGTTCCTCCGTCTGGAGATACAACTCACCACTATAACTATTCCTCTGTCTGGAGATACAACTCACCACTATAACTGTTCCTCTGGAGATACAACTCACTACTATAACTGTTCCTCTGTCTGGAGATACAACTCACTACTATAACTGTTCCTCTGGAGATACAACTCACTACTATAACTGTTCCCCTGGAGATACAACTCACCACTATAACTGTTCCTCTTTCTGGAGATACAACTCACGACAATAACTGTTCCTCAGTCTGGAGATACAACTCACCACTATAACTGTTACTCTGTCTGGAGATACAACTCACCACTATAACTGTTCCTCTGGAGTTACAACTCACTACTATAACTGTCCTCTGTCTGGAGATACAATTCACTGCTATAACTGTTCCTCTGTCTGGAGATACAACTCACTACTATAACTGTTCCTCTGGAGATACAACTCACTACTATAACTGTTCCTCTGGAGATACAACTCACCACTATAACTGTTCCTCTGTCTGGAGATACAACTCACTACTATAACTGTTCCTCTGTCTGGAGATACAACTCACTGCTATAACTGTACCTCTGTCTGAGATACAAGTCACTACTATAACTGTTCCTCTGTCTGGAGATACAACTCACCACTATAACTGTTCCTCTGTCTGGAGATACAACTCACCACTATAACTGTTCCTCTGGAGATACAACTCACTACTATAACTGTTCCTCTGGAGGTACAACTCAACACTATAACTGTTCCTCTGTCTGGAGATACAACTCACCACTATAACTGGTCCTCTGGAGATACAACGCACCACTATAACTGTTCCTCTGGAGATACAACTCACTGCTATGACTGTACCTCTGTCTGGAGATACAAGTCACTACTATAACTGTTCCTCTGTCTGGAGATACAACTCACCACTATAACTGTTCCTCTGTCTGGAGATACAACTCACCACTGTAACTGTTCCTCTGGAGATACAACTCACTACTATAACTGTTCCTCTGGAGGTACAACTCAACACTATAACTGTTCCTCTGTCTGGAGATACAACTCACCACTATAACTGGTCCTCTGGAGATACAACGCACCACTATAACTGTTCCTCTGGAGATACAATTCACTACTATAAACTGTTCCTCTTTCTGGAGATACAACTCACTACAATAACTGTTCCTCAGTCTGGAGATACAACTCACCACTATAACTGTTCCTCTGTCTGGAGATACAACTCACCACTATAACTGTTCCTCTGGAGATAGAACTCACTACTATAAACTGTCCTCTGTCTGGAGATACAATTCACTGCTATAACTGTTCCTATGTCTGGAGATACAACTCACTACTATAAACTGTTCCTCTGGAGGTACAACTCACTACTATAACTGTTCCTCTGGAGATACAACTCACCACTATAACTGTTCCTCTGTCTGGAGATACAACTCACTACTATAACTGTTCCTCTGTCTGGAGATACAACTCACTGCTATAACTGTACCTCTGTCTGGAGATACAAGTCACTACTATAACTGTTCCTCTGTCTGGAGATACAACTCACCCACTATAACTGTTCCTCTGTCTGGAGATACAACTCACCACTATAACTGTTCCTCTGGAGATACAACTCACTACTATAACTGTTCCTCTGGAGGTACAACTCAACACTATAACTGTTCCTCTGTCTGGAGATACAACTCACCACTATAACTGGTCCTCTGGAGATAAAACGCACCACTATAACTGTTCCTCTGGAGATACAACTCACTACTATAACTGTTCCTCTGTCTGGTGATACAACTCACCACTATAAACTGTTCCTCTGTCTGGAGATACAAACTCACCACTATAACGGTTCCGCTGGAAATACAACTCACTACTATAACTGGTCCTCTGGAGATACAACGCACCACTATAACTGTTTCCTCTGGAGATACAAACTCACCACTATAACTGTTCCTCTGTCTGGAGATACAACTCACCACTATACTGTTCCTCTGTCTGGAGTACAACTCACCACATAACGGTTCCGCTGGAATACAACTCACTACTATAAACTGTTCCTCGTGTCTGGAGATACAATTCACTACTATAACTGTTCCTCTGTCTTGGAGATACAATTCACTACTATAACTGTTCCTCTGTCTGGAGATACAACTCACTACTATAACTGTTCCTCAGTCTGGAGATACAACGCACCACTATAACTATTCCTCTGTCTGGAGATACAACTCACCACTATAACTGTTCCTCTGGAGATACAACTCACCACTATAACTGTTCCTCTGTCTGGAGATACAAACTCACCACTATAACTGGTCCTCTGTCTGGAGATACAACTCACCACTATAACGGTTCCGCTGGGAAATACAACTCACTACTATAACTGTTCCTCTGGAGATACAACTCACCACTATATCTGTTCCTCTGTCTGGAGATACAATTCTCTACTATAACTGTTCCTCTGGAGATACAACTCACTACTATAACTGTTCCTCTGTCTGGAGATACAACTCACCACTATAACTGTTCCTCTGTCTGGAGATTCAACTCACACTATAACTGTTCCTCTGGAGATACAACTCACTACTATAAACTGTTCCTCTGGAGGTACAACTCAACACTATAACTGTTCCTCTGTCTGGAGATACAACTCACCACTATAACTGGTCTCTGGAGATACAACGCACCACTATAACTGTTCCTCTGGAGATACACTCCTACTAATAATGTTCTCCTGTCTGGAGATACAACTAACCACTTATAAACTGTTCCTCTGTCTGCGAGATACAACCTCACCACTATATGGTTCCGCTGGAAAATACAACTCACTACTATAACTGATCCTCTGGAGATACAAACGCCACCACTATAACTGTTCCTCTGGAGAACAACTCACCACTATAACTGTTCCTCTGTTGGAGATACAACTCACCACTATAATGTTCCTCTGTCTGGAGATACAACTCACCACTATAACGGTTCCGCTGGAAGTACAATCACTATACTATAACGTTCCTCTGGAGATACAACTCACCACTATAACTGTACTCTGTCTGGAGATACAAAACTACTATAACTGTTTCTCTGGAGATACAACTCACTACTTAAGTTCCTCTGTCTGGAGATACAATTCACCATATAACTGTTCCTCTCCGTCTGGAGATACAACTCACTACTATAACTGTTCCTCTGGAGATACAACTCACTACTATAACGGTTCCTCGTCTGGAGATACAACCTCACCACATACTATTCCTGTCCTCTGGAGATACAACTCACCACTATAACGGTTCCTCTAGATACAACTCACACTATAACTGTTCCTGTCTGGAGATACAACTCACCACTATAATGTCCTCTGGAGATACAACTCACTACTATAACTGTTCCCCTGGAGATACAACTCACCACTATAA
>NC_034174.2:32865595-33040910 GCF_002021735.2 Oncorhynchus kisutch
GGGTTAACTGCCTTGTTCAAGGGCAGAACGACAGATCTTTACCCTGTCAGTGCTGGGATTTGACCTAGCAACCTTTTGGTTACTGATCCAACACTCTAACCACTAGGCTACCTGCTGCCACAAAATGGGAAAAAGTGAGAGGAGGAGAGCGCATAGATGCAAGAAGGAACACAACGTGGCTGCTATGAAAGTGAACTGTTTACGATTCTGTTGAAAAAAAATCTTAAACGGAAGCAAACGGAACGAAGCGGGGATAAACAGACCTGAATTTGTCCAATAGAAACTCTCGTTTGCAACTGTTGGACTAATGATTACGCCCTAGATCAGCTAGATGCAGGCAAGAGTGTGCAAGGAGGTATTGAATGTGTCACTGTCTGTCCATGTGGCACTGTCTGTCACATTGTAAACTATCATTCATAGGCTAGGTTGTAGCAACCTCATGATGGGTATAGGGAATATGTTAGTATGATGTAGTAGCAGTGGTGTATAGTACTTAAGTAAAAATATACTTTAAAGCACTACTTAAGTCGTTTTTCTGTACTTTGCTATTCATATTTTTGACAACATTTACTTTTACTTCGCTACATTCGTAAAGACAATTAGGAGAAGCAACAGGCACAGCAGGAGATGCAGCAGCAGGAGCAACAGCAGCAGCAGCAAAAGCAGCAGCAGCAGCAGCAGTGGGAGAGGCTGCACTATTTGGAAAAATGGACTTGGGAGGAGATACTAGATGGGAAAGGACCCTGGGCAGAGCCTGGGAAATATTGCCGCCCCAAAGCCGAGCTGGAGGCAGCGAAATCAGAGAGGTAGCATTATGAGGAGCTAGCACGGCAGAGCGGCTGGAAGCCCAAGAGGCAGCCCCAAAAATTTCTTGGGGGAGGCACAGGGAGAGTGTGGCAGAGTCAGGAGCCAGACCTGCGCCAACTCCCCCTGTTTACCGTAAGGAGCCATGGATGTTATCGGAGCTATCGGCGAAACTGAGGGCTGAGTCTGAGAAGGTCGAGGAGTTATTGGACAGAATGGAGGACAGTGAACGGATGGGAGATGAGGAGACACTTGAGTAGGTGTTAATAGAATTGGGGGGAGTGTGAAGAGAGAGAGCAGTTGATTTGGCGTAGTATGCAAGGCATTCGCCCTGAGGTGCGTGTCCCCAGCCCGGTACCACCAGTGCCGGCACCCCGCACCAGGCTGTCTCTCCGTCCCATCAACACAGGTGCTCCCGCCTGTCCGGCGCTACCAGAGTTTCCGCCCCTCAGTCCAGAGGCACCAGAGCCCCTCAGTCCAGAGGCGCCAGCACCCCTCAGTCCAGAGGCGCCAGCACCCCTCAGTCCAGAGGCGCAAGCGCCCCTCAGTCCAGAGGCGCCAGAACCCCTCAGTTCAGAGGCGCCAGAACCCCTAGGTCCAGAGGCGCCAGAGCTTCTCAGTCTAGCGCTGCCAGAGCCTTCCTCCTCTTCAGCGCAGCCGGAGTCTCCCGCCTGTCCGGCGCTGTCAGAGCTTCAGCCACTCAGTCCAGAGGCGCCAGCCAGGAGCCGCCTGTCAGCCAGGAGCCGCCTGTCAGCCAGGAGCCGCCAGAGCCGTCTGTCAGCCAGGAGCCGCCAGAGCCGTCTGTCAGCCAGGAGCCGCCAGAGTCGTCTGTCAGTCAGGAGCCGCCAGAGCCGTCTGTCAGCCAGGAGCCGCCAGAGCCATCTGTCAGCCAGGAGCCGCCAGAGCCATCTGTCAGCCAGGAGCCGCCAGAGCCGTCAGTCAGCCAGGAGCCGCCAGAGCCGTCAACCAGCCTAAGCTACCTCTCAGTCCTGAGCTACCTCTCAGTCCTGAGCTACCTCTCAGTCCTGAGCTACCCCTCAGTCCTGAGCTACCCCAGTCCCGAGCTGCCCCTCAGTCCGGAGCTGCCCCTCAGTCCAGTGGGGCCCTTTGTTAGGGTTACTAGGCCAAGGTCGGCGGTGAGGGTCGCCACTCAAAGGACGCTAAGGAGGTGGACTAAGACAATGATGGAGTGGGGTCCACGTCCAGCGCCAGAGCCGCCACCGCGGACAGATGCCCACCCAGATCCTCCCCTATAGGTTTAGGTTGTGCGGTCGGAGTCCGCACCTTGGGGGGGGGGGGTACTGTCACGTTCTGACCATAGTTATTTTGTGTTTTCCTTGTTTTAGTGTTGGTCAGGACGTGAGCTGGGTGGGCATTCTATGTTGTGTGTCTGGTTTGTCTATTTCTATGTTTGGCCTGATATGGTTCTCAATCCGAGGCAGGTGTTAGTCATTGTCTCTGATTGGGAACCATATTTAGGTAGCCTGTTTTGTGTTGGGTTTTGTGGGTGATTGTTTCTTGTCTTTGTGTCTATGCACCAGATAAGACTGTGTTCGGTTTTCACATTTATTGTTTTGTAGTTAGTTCATGTTAAGTGTCTCTTATTAAAGAACATTAAAGAACTCTAACCACGCTGCGTTTTGTTCCGCCTCTCCTTCTCAGGAAGAAAGCCGTTACACATCCCTACTGCATCTGATCTGGCAGACTTCATTTGTAAATTATATTTGAGTGTTGGAGTGTGCCCCTGGCTATCTGTAAATAAATAAAAAACTAGAACCGGACTGTGCCCTCTGTTCCATGCCAGCCAACCTCAGGCACATTCTCACGGGGTGTAAAACAAGCCTCACCCAAGGACGCTACACTTGGCGTCACAACCAAGTCCTTAAAAACCTTGCGTCCGTCCTGGAGGACAAGCGAGCTGCCACCAACTCCCTACCACCCCCAGCAGCATCACACCCCTTACGGACAAACTTTGTCCGCGAAGGGGCTAAACCACCGAAGCGTGGCTCGACACCATTAGAGCGAGACCAGCTGCGCTTGGCCCGCGACTGGAAAATGCTAGCTGACATTGGCCGGCAACTTGTGTTTCCTCCGGAGATCGCAACCACCACCCTAAGACCTGACATGGTGCTCTGGTCCCGTTCGCTCAAGAAGGTCTTCATCATTGAGCTCACAGTACCCTGGGAGGACTCAGTAGATGAGGCTTATGAGCGAAAGCATCTGCGCTATGCCGATCTAGCTGCCGAAGCACGGCATCATGGCTGGAACACAGAAGTCCGACCAGTGGAGGTGGGCTGCAGAGGTTTTGTGGCAACATCTACAACCAGACTGCTTAGAGACCTTGGAATTAAGGGCCAGAGCCAGCGTTCGGCAATCAAAGCTGTATCGGAGGCGGCAGAAGGCAGCAGTCAGTGGCTCTGGATGAAGAGGAAAGACCCCAGCTGGGCCCCGAAGTGAGAGGGCAAGGAGGTATGCGGTCAACAATGCTTGACTCAGGGAGGAGGACGCCCCTGCCATGCATAGTCCCATGGGATGTTGGCTATCATCAACAAGGCAACTCCTATGACTAATTGGGAATGGGACGCAGGCGTAGGATTGATCACCCTGTCGCTGGCCGCCTTTGGGGAGGGTGTATAGTGTGAAAGGCCGAAACACCCTAGGAATCAAAGGTACACTACTGACGATGCGCTCCCCAAATTTCACCAGGCTCACTGTTCATTAACTCTTGGAAGTGCTTGCACAAAGGATAGTAACATCTCATCCTGTGTTCTTGGAATCTAGAATATGTGGCCATCTGTTAAATATAAGGAATTTGAAATTATTTATACTTGTACTTTTACTTTTTGATATTTAAGTATATTTTAGCAATTACATTTGTATTTGTATTTATTATGGATCCCCATTAGCTGCTGCCAAGGCATCAACTTTTCTTCCTGGGGTCTGGCAAAATAAAGGCAGTTTTACAATACATTCTTAACCGATTTCAAAACACACTTAAGTGTGTGTCCTCAGGCCCCTACCCCACTACCACATATCTACAGCACAAAATCAATGTTTACGTGTGTATGGTGCATATGTTATCATGCATGTGTTATCATTGGAATTTAACGCTTCAATATAGCCTGAATACTTGTCATTTCACATTTTCTATGTATTACCTTTAATGTGTGGCATAAACACAACTAGTCACAATGTATATTTTTGTTCAGTATAATTCCAGCATCCAAACTGCGCAACAGCCATTCGATTAATGGTATCTGTTACAAAATACTGAAAAATGTAATGACATTCGCAGGCCTTCGATATGGAGTATGGAGGGATGTATTTTCTGTTCGTCAAGATTGACATACTCTACTTGATTGTGGTGTTGACAACTCAAACCATGATGATATTACCTCGAAGTTGTGAATCGGTATGCAGTTATGCATTGCTTATTGGTTGTGTGTGGTGCATTGGCACAGAAACCTGTTGGTGGAAAATTTGTTGAATATATTTTTATTTAATTATAAATATAGCATACAAATGTTGAATATCTGCTTTTCCACAACTGATCATTGTCTGCAGCCAGCTATGATAGTAGTGTAATGTGGCAGGCAGGGAAAGTAAGCTCCTCCATTGTGGTCGGTGCACCCTCAAGCTTCTGGCCCGGTAGCCCTGTGTGGCGTCGAATGTGCTACAAAACCATGCTGAAGTGTTGACGTCGATATCCACATTTATAAACCGGATTGCTACAGCTTTTATTTATGGTGGTAATAATTATTTGTGTAGTTAATTTTACGAGGCGGGAGGGTGTGCAAATTATTTTACAGCACAATAGGACGGTCATGTGAGGGGGGTGCTTTTTTTAAAATGACACCTGGAGTTCAACCAGCTATCAATGCTATGAATACAAAAATATCATTAATTTATTTTAATGATCTCTCTAGAGGTCAATAAATAGTCTACAATTGATTAGTATGGTTTTTTTTTCAAACTAGTGGAGGTGCATAAGCTGCACCCATGCACTTACCCCAAGTTCCTAAGTTCGCCATATTGTATGTACATTGCTCTCCATTACTCTTTTTTTGTATGGTCATTTGCAAAGTGCATTTGGAAACTATTCAGACCCCTTGACTTTTTCCACATTTTGTTTCATTACAGCCTTATTATAAAAACATTTTTATTGTTTTTCCCCCCTCATTAATCTACACACAATACCCCATAATAACGAAGCAAAAACATGTTTGTTTTTAAAGCAAATGTATTAAAAATAAAAAACTGAAATATCACATTTACTTAAGTATTCAGCCTCTACTCAGTAGGTGTTGAAGCACCTTTGTCAGCGATTACAGCCTTGAGTCTTCTTGGGTATGACACTACAAGCTTGGCACACCTGTATTTGGGGAGTTTCTTCCATTCTTCTCTGCAGATCCTAACAAACTCTGTCAGGTTGGAAGGGGAGCGTCGCTGCACAGCATTTCCAGGTCTCTCCAGAGATGTTAGATCAGGTTAAAGTCTGGGCTCTGGCTGGGCCACTCAAGGCCATTCAGAGACTTGTCCCAAAGCCACTCCTGCGTTGTCTTGGCTGTGTGCTTAGGGTCATTGTCCTGTTCGAAGGTGAACCTTCGCCCCCAGTCTGAGGTCCTGAGCGTTCTGGAGCAGGTTTTCATCAAGGATCTCTCTGTACTTTGCTCCGTTCATCTATCCTGACTAGTCTCCCAGTCCCTGCCACTGAAAAACATCCCCACAGCATGATGCTGCCACCACCATGCTTCATCGTAGGGATGGTAACAGGTTTCCTCCAGATGTGACGCTTAAGATGTGTCGCCAATGAGTTCAAACTTGGTTTCATCAGACCAGAGAATCTTGTTTCTCGTGGTCTGAGAGTTCTTTAGGTGCCTTTTGGTAAACTCCAAGTGGGCTGTCACGTGCCTTTTATTGAGGAGTTGCTTCCGTCTGGCCGCTCTACCACAAAGGCATGATTGGTTGAGTGGTGAAGAGATGGTTGTCCTTCAAGAAGGTTCTCCACAGAGGGATTCTGGAGCTCTGTCACAGTGACCATCGGGTTCTTGGTCACCTCCCTGACCAAGGCCCTTCCACCCCGATTGCTGAGTTTGGCCAGGCAGCCAGCTCTCGGAAGAGTCTTGGTGGTTCCAAACTTCCATTTAAGAATGATGGAGGCAACTGTGTTCTTGGGGACCTTCAAAGCTGCAGAAATGTTTTGGTACCCTTGCCCAGATCTGTGCCTCGGCACAATCCTGTCTCTGAGCTTTATAGACAATTCCTTTGATCTCATGGCTTGGTTTTTGCTCTGACATGCACTGTCAACTGTGGGATCTTATATAGACAAGTGTGTGCCTTTCCAAATCATGTCCAGTCAATTTAATATTCCAAAGGTTGGGGTCTACCTGATAGTTTTCAGTCTGGTGTTTTCTGTAACGACCTTAGTGATCACAGTTTTACAGCCTGTGTTCGTAATGACTGCTCAGTCAAACGACCTGTCCTGATTTGTTATAGTCGCTTGCTAAAAAACTTTAATGAGCAATCCTTCCTTCATGTCCTGGCCTCATGGCAATACTTTCAATGATATTGTTAACAAACACACCACCATAAAGGAAATGAGAATTAAAAACAGATTTATCCCCTGCTTCGACCGTGATCTTGCAGAGTTACTCAACCTCAAGAATTGCATTTGGCGAAAGGCTCGGCACACACATACTCAGGCTGACTGGCTCGCATTCAGGCAAATGAGAAATAAGTGCACTCAGGCTTTCCGGAAGGTCAAAGTTAGTTACTTTAAGGAGCAGTTATCTCTCTTTGTGGGGCTAAGCCCAAGAAGTTCTGGAAAACGTTTAAAGACCTGGAGAATAAACCCTCCTCACAGCTGCCCATGTCCCTTAAAGTTGATGATGTGGTTTTTACTGACAAGAAGCACATGGCTGAGCTTTTTAATCACCCCCTCATTAAATTCCTATTTGACTCAGCTATGCCTCCTTGCCCGTCCAACATTTCCTCATCTCCCACCCCCTTCTTATTCTAATAATCGCAAAGCCTATCTCTGATCTTTTTAACATGTCTCTCCTCTTTGGGGAGTTTCCCATTGCTTGGAAGGCAGTCACGGTTTGTCCTTTATTTAAAGGGGAGATCAAGCTGATCCTAACTGTTATAGGCCTATTTCTATTTTTCCTTGTTTATCAAAAGTGTTGGAAAAACTGACTGGCTTTCTTGATGTCTATAGTATTCTCTCTGGTATGCAATCTGGTTTACACGCAGGTTATGGATGTGTCACTGCAACCTTAAAGGTCCTCACTGATGTCACCATTGCCCTTGATTCATACAATGTTGTGCTGCTGTTTTTATTGACTTGGCCAAAGCTTTTGATACAGTAGACCATTCCATTCTTGTGGGCCGACTAAGGAGTATTGGTGTCTCTAAGGGGTCTTTGGCCTGGTTTGCTAACTACCTCTCAAAGAGTGCAGTGTATAAAGTCAGAACATCTGCTGTCTCAGCCATTGCCTGTTACCAAGGGTATACCACAATGGCTTGATCCTAGGCCCCACGCTCTTCACAATTTACATCAACAACATAGCTAAGGCAGTAGGAAGCTCTCTCATCCATTTATATGCAGATTATAGTCTTATTCTCAGCTGGCCCCTCCCTGGATGTTGTATTAAATGCTCTACAACAAAGCTTTCTTAGTGTCCAACAAGCTTTCTCTGCCCTTAACCTTGTTCTGAACACTTCCAAAACAAAGGTAATGTGGTTTGGTAAGAAGAATGCCCCTCTCCCCACAGGTGTGAGTACTACCTCTGAGGGATTAGAGCTTGACCTCATATAAGTACTTGAGAGTATGGCTAGACAGTACACTGCCCTTTTCTCCCTCCACTTTCACCCCAGCTGCCAAACTAACCCTGATTCAGATGACCATCCTACCCATGCTAGATTATGGAGACATAATTTATAGATCGGCAGGTAAGGGTGCTCTCGAGCGGCTCGGTGTCCTTTACCATTCGGCCATCAGATTTGCCACCAATGCTTCTTATAGGACACATCTCTGCACTCTATACACTTGTGTAAAACTGGTAATCTCTGTATACCCGTCGCAAGACCCACTGGTTGATGCCTATTTATAAAACCCTCCTAGGCCCTCACTCCCCCTATCTGAGATACCTACTGCAGCCCTCATCCTCCACATACAACACCTGTTCTGCCAGTCACATTCTGTTAAAGGTCCCCAAAGCACACACATACCTGGGTCACTCGTCTTTTCATTTTGCTGCAGCTAGCGACTGGAACGAGCTGCAACAAACACTCAAACTGGACAGTTTCATCTCAATCTCTTCATTCAAAGACTCAATCATGGACACTCTTAATGACAGTTGTGGCTGCGTTGCGTGATGTATTGTTGTCTCTACCTTCTTGCCCTTTGTGCTGTTATCTCTGCCCAATACTGTTTGTACCCTGTTTTGTGCTGCTACCATGTTGTTGTCACGTTGTGTTGCTGCCATGCTACCGTCTTAGGTCTTTATGTAGTGTTGTGTTGTCTCTCGTCTTGATGTGTGTTTTGTTCTATATTTTTAAATCCCAGCCTGGCCCCGCAGAAGGCCTTTTGGTAGGCAGTCACTGTAAATAATCATTTGTTCTTAACTGACTTGCCTAGTTATTAAAGGTTAAATAAAAGGTTGTAGAAACATCAAGGATGATCAATGGAAACCTGTTTTCGCCTAAAAACCTGTTTTCGCTTTGTCATTATGGGTAGATTGATGAGGGAAAATGGTTTAAAAAATATATATTTTAGAATAAGGCTGTAACGTAACAAAATGTGGAAAAAGTCAAGGGGTCTGAATACTTTCCAATTGCACTGTATGTATTTATTGTCAATTAACCAATTACACATATCTACTTTGTTTTACAATAAATAAGAATGTCTTAGTTGTAGCTATGAAAACACTATGTACGCCTGTGCACCAACATCTATAAAAATAGGTGCACTTTTGGGGTAATGTATGCTGATATTTGCATAGCAGTGCATAAGGTGCTGTGAACATTAAGCAAAGCTCGGAATGTTGCCATACAGTGATGTTGTCTAACCACCATTCAAATTACCCATAGCAGCAGGATCAGCCATCATAACAATAAATAACCGTTATGCACCAATAGCTTACAGTTTGAGGCAGATAAAAACTTCAAATAGAATAGAGGCTATAGCTCAGTCAAAAATAGATATGTTTTTGAGGACACAATTTCTCTCTGTTTAGATTCAAATACCATACAGGCACTTGTACCTGCTGTTGGATACATGAAAAAAAATGTTGTGCAATACTGCGAGAAAACTTTAAATGTTTCACTGCTTAACAGTGATATTAACATCAAGATAAAGCTGATACTTACAGTGAGGGGGAAAAGTATTTGATCCCCTGCTGATTTTGTACATTTGCCCACTGACAAAGAAATATCAGTCTATAATTTTAATGGTAGGTTTATTCGAACAGTGAGAGACAGAATAACAACAAAAAAATCCAGAAAAACGCATGTCAAAAATGTTATAAATTGATTTGCATTTTAATGAGGGAAATAAGTATTTGACCGCTCTGCAAAACATGACTTACTTGGTGGCAAAACCCTAGTTGGCAATCACAGAGGTCAGACGTTTATTGTAGTTGGCCACCAGGTTTGCACACATCTCAGGAGGGATTTTGTCCCACTCCTCTTTGCAGATCTTTTCCAAGTCATTAAGGTTTCGAGGCTGACGTTTGGCTCGAACCTTCAGCTCCCTCCACAGATTTTCTATGGGATTAAGGTCTGGAGACTGGCTAGGCCACTCCAGGACCTTAATGTGCTTCTTCTTGAGGAACTCCTTTGTTGCCTTGGCCGTGTGTTTTGGGTCATTGTCATGCTGGAATACCCATCCACGACCCATTTTCAATGCCCTGGCTGAGGGAAGGAGGTTCTCCCCCAAGATTTGACGGTACATGGCCTGTCCATCGTCCCTTTGATGCGGTGAAGTTGTCCTGTCCCCTTAGCAGAAAAACACCCGAAAGCATAATGTTTTCACCTCCATGTTTGACGGTGGCGATGGTGTTCTTGGGGTCATAGGCAGCATTCCTCCTCCTCCAAACACAGCAAGTTGAGTTGATGCCAAATAGCTCCATTTTGGTGTCATCTGACTACAACACCTTCACCCAGTTGTCCTCTGAATCATTCAGATGTTCATTGGCAAACTTCAGACGGGCATGTATATGTGCTTTCTTGAGCAGGGGGACCTTGCAGAAACTCCTTCACGGCGTAGTGTGTTACCAATTGTTTTCTTGGTGACTATGGTCCCAGCTGCCTTGAGATCATTGACAAGATCCTCCCGTGTAGTTCTGGGCTGATTCCACACCGTTCTCATGATCATTGCAAATCCACGAGGTGAGATCTTGCATGGAGCCCCGGGCCGAGGGAGATTGACAGTTCTTTTGTGTTTCTTCCATTTGCGAAAAATCGCACCAACTGTTGTCACCTTCTCACCAAGCTGCTTGGCGATGGTCTTGTAGCCCATTCCAGCCTTGTGTAGGTCTACAATCTTGTCCCTGACATCCTTCGAGAGCTCTTTGGTCTTGGCCATGGTGGAGAGATTGGAATCTGATTGATTGCTTCTGTGGACAGGTGTCTTTTATACAGGTAACAAACTGAGATTAGGAGCACTCCCTTTAAGAGTGTGCTCCTAATCTCAGCTCGTTATCTGTATAAAAGACACCTGGGAGCCAGAAATCTTTCTGATTGAGAGGGGGTCAAATACTTATTTCCCTCATTAAAATGCAAATCAATTTATAACATTTTTGACATGCGTTTTTCTGGATTTTTTTGTTGTTATTCTGTCTCACTGTTCAAATAAACCTACCATTAAAATTATAGACTGATAATTTCTTTGTCAGTGGGCAAACGAACGAAATCAGCAGGGGATCAAATACTTTTTCCCCCTCACTGTATCTAAGGAAACATGAATGTCTGGCTTTGTGTTCAGATGCTAAATAGACTTTGTAAAAATACTTGAAAAGCTTGAAAGAACATAGCAGAGGTCCCTATCAACAAATTCCCAAGAGTATTATAGCAAGAAGCCCTAGTTAGGTAGAAAGGGGGACATTGGGTGGCAGGTAACCTAGTGTTTAGAGCATTGGACTAGTAACCGGAAGTTTGCAAGATCAAAACCCCGAGCTGACAAGGTAAAAATCTGTAATTCTGCCCCTGAACAAGGTAGTTATAACCCACTGTTCATAACCGTCATTGAAAATAAGAATTTGTTCTTAACTTACTTGCCTAGTTAAATAAAAGGTGAGAAAAAAAGAGTGCCATTTCTATATAGGAGTTTGCATAATTTTATGCAGAGCAGTACCCTTCAAGTAGATTCCTATGAGTACATGTTGAGACACATATTTAAATTGTGAAATCTCATGTACAACAATGCATACATTGGAAAGGAAGTGCTTGCAAATGACAGACAATAACATGATTCCTGGCCCTCTTCATGAGAGACACAGCATAATGAAAAAAACATCAATCCATACATTTGAACTGGAAAGACTGTTGAAGACTATTGTGTTGTTGTGGTCATTTTTTTCAAGCGTCCTCTCAATATGACACCATATTACAGTAGATTCAAACTCAGCACCATAAACAGTATGGTTTCATAATTACAACATGTCATCAAAACAAGAAGATTTAGGCATAGACCCAGGGGCATGGTTTCGATTGGTCTATATCAGTGCTGTGGAATGCAGGACCTTAACTGTCCAGACTTAGATTTTCAAGTCTTCCTTACACTAAACGGTCATAAAGGTGCAGAGGATGTTCTTTCATGACTCACAAATGGTCATGGATGCACGATTAGAATGTCCCTCCCTTACCACAGGGAGAACACAAGCCCCCTTACATTGAAATCAATTGTACATCGGTTAACCTACATGGATATTAAAATAAAACAGTATGCATCGGTAATGGATGCAATAAAATAGGTTGTTTCATTTTTCACTGCGTTTGTTCAGAGGATTGGTTATGTATTCCTTCTGGTAAGTGTACTGTATGTACTCAGTCTATTCAGCGTGTGGGTTCCTGAGAGAAGTAGTGCTTGCTGTGGTTTTGTCCGACTGTTGGCTCCCTGGCAGCTGTGACTGTGTCTCTGAAATCACCGGCCTGACTTTAGCGACGTACCCACCACTCTCTTCTTGGCTTGGTAGAAATCTGCAGACACCAATAGATGTTTCATTAGCATTGGACTCGGTGTTCAAAACTTAATTGAAGTAAACCAGCAGTTCAACCCTAACAACTTATAAACCCTCCCCCAAAAATATCCCCTACCCGAAAAACATCCCCTACATCCACCCACCACACCAATCCTCCTACCTGTGAGGTTGGTCTGTTTCCTCTTCAGTTTGTTCTCGTTCTTGTCTTGCGGTTTCTCCAGGTTCTGGAGGTTGGCTCTGTACTTCTCAGGGGTGCAAGGGATGTTTTCCTTGCCACGGTGCCATGGCCCCGCCCTGACCCTCCCTGTGGATGCTGCCGGCCCTCTGATCTTCTGTGCCTCCCCCTGACTCAACAGGCAGGGCAGGTAGAGAAGAGGCACCTTGGTGCCCGGTACCTCTTCCCACTGGAAGTCTCCCTCAGCCAGAGGCTTATCTGACAGGAAGTCGAAGCCCCAGCGGCGACAGGCGTCCTCCAGGTCTCTGCGCAGGGTGTCCTGGTACTCCTGCTGTAGCTGCTCACGGTCAACTGGGCCAAACAGGTTCTGCCTGGCAGGACTTTTCCCCAGAGAGCTCAGGATGCGCTTACGACTGGCCATGGTTGTTCTGGTTCTAGGTTGCAGGGGACACAGGGAGAGGATAGCATGGTTAGTTGACTGGGCACATAGAGCACAGCAAGAGGATAGTGGTCTGAGCCGCTGTCCAGGAAACAGTGACGTCATCAGTAAGATCATGTGAAAAGAAGTCATATCAAATGTATACACCGGGTGTACTTTGAGTATGTCACACTATTGAGTCCCCTTCTTGAGTCTTCTACAGAATAGCAAAACTATCTAAATGCACTGAAGTGGTAAAAAAATAAAATCATGCAATGTTCCACTGCAACCAATCAGATACTTCTCTGAACATAGGTAAAGATGATAGCAAGAATATATGTAAGACCAAGACGGTTTCTCGCAGATTTAAACCTCAACTACTAAACTAACATAATGAAATGATCTTAAATCACCCTATCACCAAAAACCATCAAACCGAAACAAATTAGTAAATGGCATCCTATAATTTGATATTCCAATATAATTCAAAAAACAACTATCAAACCATAATCACTTAAACAACACTAAATGTAACAAGTTGTATAGCCTACCACAACCAATAAAGAACTTACCATTTATGCACAAGTAAACCTCCCTCAAAATCTTAATTGTAACTTACTTCATATGTGTAACGGAGGAACTGGACTGTGTATTGAGAACGCTGCAGTTGTATTTAACAGCCATCAGACAGTGATTCACAAAGCCTTCCTACTTTCCTGATCTAGTACATGTCTGGGCAAAGCTCTATGGACATGTAGAGACAAGTCCTGAACATCAACCATTATGACTGGAGTACAATAACTACTAGGCACCAGTGTTCATCCATAATTTAAGAAAAACATATTTCATGTAATTACATAACTAGTCTGAATGTACCACTACTATCAACTGACACTATTGTCATGTTTCACAATTTTCTATCTATTTCCCTGTCAGACAATGGTTAAATAGGGGTTCAGGTGTGTTGAGTGTCAAATCCCAGCCCTCATATTCTTGCTCTATGACCACAGAGCACTCTCATGGTAAAGAACCTTCCCTTGCAATAACAAAGTTTACCCAAAGGGAAGCAGAGGCTTCTATTACTCCTTTAGGAGATAATTACACAAGCTGTATTTATGTAACTGTAAGCTAAATGTATACATTTTTGACAAGGAACCACATTCTTTAGCATTCATTGCCATGCAAGAAAAATCAGTTCTATTATAATTTTTACACATAGAGAGTTGCAAATGTATTATTTCCTTGAAGTGCATAAGAAGTAGGAAGTGGGGGAAGATGGGATCCCGTTTACTAAATTGTAGGAGATATCCGGGATGGGGCCCTTTGAGACATGCAGGGGGAACTTTGCCAGATCAAACTGGAAGTAGATCTGTAACAGTCAGTCAAATTATTTACACAAAATTCCACTCAAAGCAAACTCAACCCCATCCTCATGAGTTGGACTTTTCTGTTCTCATTTTGTTTTTAAAAAACCTGGGAGAGAAAATCATATCCCAAGGAGCTCCTGTTGTGAATGTATCTACTCTAGCCTACTTCTCCGTGTCTCTCTTTCCCTGTCTGTCTGCTGAGAGAAATCACCTGACAGGGTGGGCAGTCACACATGGGCAAGGCTGCAGAACAGACTGGCCTGAAGTCATTACATGAGACATGTCTGAGAATTTGAAGGCATGCCCCATGACTAAGACATCAGTATAGTTAGAAGTTACATTACAAATCATATTTAAGGCCTCAGCCTGTTTTTACATATAGACTCCGAGGGAGACATTAAAATCCCTGTATTATCCATTATCACATTACTGGGTATTTCTGTTATAAGTACTCAAAATCAAAAATACACTTTTCAAAATGTTAACTTATGTGAAGTGAACATATCAAACTGAGAGTTGAGTATGGGGTCGATGTGGGTCTAATCTTACAGTATCTTCATGATACCATGTCTGATGTCATTCAAAACAATACAAACCGAGTTAACTAGCTACAGTAAACGAATAGTCTACAAAGAAATATGGTAAATATATGGAAACGTGACAGGAGAAACCCATATTTCCTCTTTCCACTCAAAGAGCTCTCCGTTGACATCACTGAAAGGGGCGGATTCGAGTAAGTGGCGGGAGAAATACAGCAGACTCACATGACTTCAGAACCTGCCCACTTACTACTACACCCCACGTGAATCTGAAAATCGTTTGAACCGGTAACTGAGGAAATCAATACACGGTTTCCAGTGGACAGATGTTGACCCAGTGAAAAATGACAAAAATGTATGACTAATAAGCAAATACATTGTATCATTGACAAAAACGTATCTTATCAAACCATAGCCACCAACAGCAAGGTTAACTGTGAGGATGATTACAACTTGCCTTCGTTCAGTTGTATTAAATAATACATTTCCATCGGTCTATAGCCTACAAATCGACAGGCCTTTTCAATTTACATAAAAAATTGCATGCATAGATATTTTAAGATTTTACTTACATTTAAACTAGCCTAATGTAAACGTCCCTTTTTAGGTTTATGCGGGTTACTCTTTGAAGATCAAATGAAACAAACGACGTTAGCCAACGTTAAGTAAACTTTTTCTTAGCATACCAATTTTCTCAAAACGAAATCCTTGTGACACAACTAAATCAACTCAAACCCTCACTGAGGGCTGCTTCTCTTTGCTCGATACCTTTCTCAGTGTTCTAGTGATGCAGAAGTGGGGTTTTATAGTAGAGAATGATAGAGGCCTCTAGTGGCCAAATGGCAATTTTAACATCGGCAGCACCTTCCCCCATGCTTCAGCCATTTTAAAGTAGTCAAAGGCTGCGGTTAAGACTTATAAAAGACACACCCTCGTCCACTTTATTTATTTAATTTAACTAGGCAAGTCAGTTAAGAACAAATTCTTATTTACAATGACGGCCTACAAAAAGGCCTCCTGCGGGACGGGGCTGGGATTAAAATATAAATATAGGACAAAAGAGGCAACACAACACTACATAAAGAGAGACCTATAAGACAACATAGCAAGGCAGCAACACAACATTACAATAACACGGTACAAACATTATTGGGCACAGACAATAGGACAAAGGGTAAGAAGGTAGAGACAACAATTCATCACGCAAAGCAGCCACAACTGTCAGTAAGAGTGTCCATTATTGAGTCTTTGAATGAAGAGATTGAGATGAAACTGTCCAGTTCATATGCCCTTGGGGGAATCCCCTTCACCATCTTGGCGGGCGGTTCAAATGATGAGACAAGCTTGGTAAATTTGCAACGTAAGCCCCTCATCTTTAGTCGAATTTGTGAGTGTACTGTACAATTATGTTCACTTCGGTGCCTGAAACTCCCCATAATTCAATTCGCGACGATTGTACAACCGCTAAGAAAAGTCCGCCAAAAAGTAACGTCAATGTCAATAGAGTCAACATACAAGTGTAAGTAAATACGAATGTAAATAAATTAGAAATCTGCTACCAATGCACATTACGGCACAAACACGTCTCGTAAAAGTAATGATGTTTTTGTTTGGTTAGCTTTTGGAAATTGTATAAATAAAACATGTTCCTTCTTCAGAAGTTCCAGCTAGGCAGGCTAACGTTATTTAGCTAGCTATCATACAGTGGGCGAATATTAAATAATGATATGTTTAATGTAAGTAGACATGCAATCATAATTGACTGTAGCGCATATAAAGCACTCACACGCTACCGGTGGCTGAAAACACAATCATCGCGTTGAACGATTGACGAATTTCTGGGAATGGGCGGTCCATTTAAAAATCTGTCCTTCCGTCCTTCCCTGCAAGTGTATGCTCGTCAGACGTCATGATATGACAACAGAAGTGTACACTTAATTTGATGTCTGAGGGGATAGGGTGTTTCTTTTAAGTGTTTGGACTGCAACCAAAGTAGTAAAATGGGTGGGGATTCATATTTATTTATTTCACCTTTATTTATATGGGCCTCAATAGCGCTGCCCATGTTGTCATAGACGCTATAATGGCTGAGATCTAAAAATGAGTTTGGTTTTCTCAATTTTGGGAGGAATGATCAGTGTGGCCAACTATTTTTCAGTGAGAATCGCTTTTGGTTGCTTGATTTGGCGATCGAAGTCGCTAGATGACCCAAATGCTGTTCACACCGCCCGCGTCGGGTTCGCGGGCATTGCGAAAATACATTTAGAAATACATGTGGGTCATTCTATGAAAATGGTGCCTTTTGAATAGCCAACTTTTACAAATCGTAATTCTTTAAAAAAAATCAAATCTTAGTCAGATAATAGTTAACCCCTTAACATTATAAATCAACATAAATTACAATTTAACATATTTATATTTTTACCACATAACATAAAATGCTTGTGCTGCCTTTTTGTCACTGGTGTTACCTATATTTTAGATGACAATTCAGGCTTTCTGGAATCTAATTTCTGTCTTTCATTTTCATATATAATCAAAGACAGAAAATGTTAATGATAATATTAAGAAATTGTTTGGATTAGTAATAATTTACTTTAAACATGCATGTGTAAAGTTCTATTGTCTGACACTTTTCCATTTATACTATAGTTTGTGTTGTAACATTAGAAATATAGGTTGAGTCATCAAAATCGAATGATCATATCCTTCAAATGTTTACTCATGAATATAGCAACAGTTAGGTAGATACAAAAAACATATTTAATTAAATTGGGCAACTGATGCCAGATCACCAATATGCCACCAATATGTGTTTTGCCTATCTGACCCGCCATTTCTTTCGCTCCTGTCTTTTTCACTTTCTGTGAGTTCCTTCACTCTCTTTTTTGACTATCTAAATCCTTTAAGTACAGTTGAAGTCGGAAGTTTACATACACCTTAGCCAAATACATTTAAACTCAGTTTTGCACAATTCCTGATATTTAATCCTAGTAAAAAGTCCCTGTCTTAGGTCAGTTAGGATCACCACTTTATTTTAAGAATGTGAAATGTCAGAATAATAGTAGAGAGAATGATTTATTTAAGCTTTTATTTATTTCATCACATTCCCAGTGGGTCAGATGTTTACATACACTCAATTAGTATTTGGTAGCATTGCCTTTAAATTGTTTAACTTTGGTCAAAGGTTTCGGGTAGCCTTCCACACGCTTCCCACAATAAGTTGGTTGAATTTTGGCTCATTCCTCCTGACAGAGCTGGTGTAATTGAGTCAGGTTTGTAGGCCTCCTTGCTCGCACACGCCTTTTCAGTTCTGCCCACAAATTGTCTATGGGATTGAGGTCAGGGCTTTGTGATGGCCACTCCAATACCTTGACTTTGTTGTCCTTAAGCCATTTTACCACAACTTTGGAAGTATGCTTAGGGTCATTGTCCATTTGAAAGACCCATTTCCAACCAAGCTTTAACTTTCTGACTGATGTCTTGAGATGTTGCTTCAATATATCCACATAATTTTCCTGCCTCATGACACCATCTATTTTGTGATGTGCACCAGTCCCTCCAGCAGCAAAGCACCCCCACAACACGATTCTGCCACCCCCGTGTTTCACGGTTGGGATGGTGTTCTTCGGCTTGCAAGCCTCCCCCTTTTTCCTTCAAACATAACGATGGTCATTATGGCCAAGCAGTTCTATTTTTGTTTCATTAGACCAGAGGATATTTCTCCAAAAAGTGCGATCTTTGTCCCCATGTGCAGTTGCAAAACGTAGTCTGGCTTTTTTATGGCGATTTTGGAGTAGTGGCTTCTTCCTTGCTGAGCAGCCTTTCAGGTTATGTCGATATAGGACTCATTTTACTGTGGATATAGATACGTTTGAACCTGTTTCCTCCAGCATCTTCACAAGGTCCTTTGCTGTTGTTCTGGGATTGATTTGCACTTTTCACACCAAAGTATGTTAATTTCTAGGAGACAGAACGTGTCTCCTTCCTGAGTGGTATGACGGCTGCGTGGTCCCATGGTGTTTATACTTGCGTACTATTATTTGTACAGATGAACGTGGTACCTTCGGGCATTTGGAAATTGCTCCCAAGGATGAACCAGACTTGTGGAGGTCTACACTTTTTTTTCTGAGGTCTTGGCTGATTCCAACCTCACTAATGTTCTTGTGGCTGGGGATGGAAGCACATCCCCGCAGCAATGTTCCAAAATCTAGTGGAAAGCCTTCCCAAAAGAGTGAAGGCTGTTACAGAAGCAAAAGGGGGACCAACTCCATACTAATGCCCATGATTTTGGAATGAGATGTTCGATGAACAGGAGTCCACATACTTTTGGTCATGTGGTGTATGACATATTAAAGCAGACTGTCAAATCCTTTCAAATTAAATTGAAAAAAAAGTAGATTTTTGGTAAGCCCTGTTCCTTTCTTTGTCAATTACACATGCTGCTGTTCATCAGTCTCTTAATTCACAGGACATTTGATACTATTGTCACCCTACAGACTATTGTCTATTTAATCTTGTATTTCGGCTACATCTATTATATATACAGTGTACAGGAGGTTGGTGGCACCTTAATTGGGGAGGACGGGCTTGTCGTAATGGCTGGAGCGGAATGGGTGAAAGGGTATCAAATACATCAAACACATTCCATTCGCGCCGTGTCAGCCCTTATTATGAGCCGTCCTCCTCTTAGCTGCCTCCATTGACAGAGACGTCCATCTGTAACGGCTGTCGTCGGTGGAAGAAGGTGAGGACCAAGGTGCAGCGTGGTAAGTGTTCATGATTTTTAGTAATAATCAAAACGGAACACTGAATAACAAATCAACAAAGCAACAACCGAAACAGTTCTGTCTGGTGCAGAAACACAAAGACTGAAAACAAAGGAACTAAGGTCAGAACGTGACAGTACCCCCCCTCCCCCCCAAAGGTGGGGACTCCGGCCGCTAAACCTGAACCTATAGGGGAGGGTCTGGGTGGGCGTCTGTCCACGGTGGAGGCTCTGGCGCGGGACGTGGACCCCACTTCACCATAGTTTTTCTCCGCCTCTTTATTCCCCTCTGTGGCCTCTTAAGAGAGGCGACCTTCGCCGCTGACTGACGGCTCTGGCAGCTCCTGGCTGACTGGTGGCTCTGGCAGCTCCTGGCTGACTGGCGGCGCTGGCAGCTCCTGGCTGACTGGCGGCTCTGGCAGCTCCTGGCTGACTGGCGGCTCTGTCAGCTCCTGGCTGACTGCCGGCTCTGGCAGCTCCTGGCTGACCGGCGGTTCTGGCAGCTCCTGACTGACCGGCGGCTCTGGCAGCTCCTGACTGGCGTGCGGCTCTGGCAGCTCCTGAGTGGCGGGCGGCTCTGGAAGCTCAGGACAGACGGGAGACTCTAGCAGCTCAGGACAGACGGGAGACTCTGGCAGCTCAGGACAGATGGGATACTCTGGCAGCGCTGGGCAGGAGGAAGGCTCTGGCAGCGCTGGACAGGCAGGAGCACCTGTAGGGAGGAGACGGAGAGACAGCCTGGTGCGGGGGGCTGCCACCGGAGGGCTGGTGCGTGGAGGCGGCACCAGATAGACCGGACCGTGGAGGCGCACTGGAGGTCTTCGAGCACCAAGCCTGCCCAACCCTACCTGGCTGAATGCTCCCCGTAGCCAGGCCAGTGCGACGAGGTGGAATAGCCCACACTGGGCTGTGCTGGTGAACCGGGGACACCATGCGTAGGGCTGGTGCCATGTACACCGGCCCGAGGAGACGCACTGGAGACCAGATGCGCTGAGCCGGCTTCATGGCACCTGGCTCGATGCCCACTCTAGCCCGGCCGACAAGAGGCGCTGCAATGTACCGCACCGGGCTATGCACACGCACCGGGGACACCGTGCGCCTCACGGCATAACACAGTGCCTGCCCGGTCCATCTCTCTCCACGGTAAGCACGGGGAGTTGGCTCAGGTCTCCTACCTGACTTAGCCACACTCCCCGTGTGCCCCCCCCCCAATACATTTTTGGGGCTGCCTCTCGGGCTTCCAACCGCGCCGCCGTGCTGCCTCCTCATACCACCGCCTCTCGGCTTTCGCTGCCTCCAGCTCAGCCTTGAGGCGGCGATATTCTCCAGCCTGTGCCCAGGGTCCCTTGCCGTCCAGAATCTCCTCCCATGTTCAGGAGTCCTGCGATCGCTGCTGCTGCTGCTGCCCGTTACCACGCTGCTTGGTCCTTTGGTGGTGGGTGTTTCTGTAACGGCTGTCGTCGGTGGAAGAAGGTGAGGACCAAGGTGCAGCGTGGTAAGTGTTCATGATTTTTAATAATAATCAAAACGGAACACTGAATAACAAATCAACAAAGAAACAACTGAAACAGTTCTGTCTGGTGCAGAAACACAAAGACTGAAAACAAAGGAACTAAGGTCAGAACGTGACACCATCATTTTTGGCACCCTTGATAAAGATGAGTAAAAATGACTGTCTAAAATAAATAATTTAAATACTGAGCTATATTGCATGCAAAAAATATATATTCTTTTATATTAACACAATTGCTCAGAGAAAGAGATTTTGTGTAACATTTAATTAAAAAAACTAAAAAAGATAGGGGTCACAATTATTAGCACCTGTTTCAGTTCTCCAGCACTCTCCCCCTTGATATCCTTTGTTTATGGAATGCCCTCTTCAATTCAAACCACAGGTTTTCAATGGGGTTCAAATCCGGAAACTGAGATTGCCATTGCAAAATGTAGATTTTGTGGTTAATTAACTATTTATTTGTGGATTTTGATGTGTGCTTGGGGCCAAGTGTCAGCCTCCGAGCAGAGGCAACCAGGTTCTTGGTAAAGTTCATGAAAATGTCCAGGTACTTGTCGTTGATGTTGTTGACTTTAACAAGGGCCCAATGGAAGCAAAATAGCCCCCATAACATCAAAGATGTACCACCATATTTTACCACAGGCATATGCTTCTGTTTTTCAATGCCAAACCCAACACTGGTGTGCGTGGCCAAAGAGCTCAATTTACAGGTTGTCTGACCAAAGCACTGCCTGGAGTTTGGATTGGAACTGGAGCTATGGTCAGATGACATGAAAATAGAGCTCTTTGGCCAAATAAACATTACATTTTGGTATCTATGATGTACAATGTGTTCTCCATCACTTCAGACTTCCAGGTGGCTATTCTTAAAAATTGACAGTTTTTATAAAATGTATTGCACAAATGACTAGGCCACTTGGTCAAGTTATCATGAATGTTATCATGAATGGGTTAAACACTTACAACTCCACTAAATTCACATGATTTCGTAACAAAACTCTGAAACATAACTCTTTACAGACACCCAGAAAGCCTGTAATACACTCCTGCTTTGTAATAATGGAGGGAATTCAACACAAGAACGTTGAACGTAACCACCAACTTTATGTATACAGTATATACCTCTTGGGGATATCATTCAAAAACATAATGTTAACTTTCACTGCTATGCAGATGACATGCAGCTGTACATTTTGATGAAACATGGTGAAGCCCCAAAATTGCCCTCACTGGAAGCCTGTTTTTCAGACATAAGGAAGTGGATGGCTGCAAACTTTCTACTTTTAAACTTTGACAAAACAGAGATGCTTGTTCTAGGTCCCAAGAAACAAAAAGATCTTCTGTTGAATCTGACAATTAATCTTGATGATTGTACAGTCGTCTCAAATAAAACTTTGAAGGACCTCGGCGTTACTCTGGACCCTGATCTCTCTTTTGACGAACATATCAAGACTGTTTCAAGGACAGCTTTTTTCCATCTACATAACATTGCAAAAATCAGACATTTTCTGTCCAAAAATTATGCAGAAAAATATATCCATGCTTTTGTCACTTCTAGGTTAGACTACTGCAATGCTCTACTTTCCGGCTACCTGGATAAAGCACTAAATATACTTCAGTTAGTGCTAAATGTGGCTGCTAAAATCCTGACTAGAACCAAAAAAACGGATTATATTACTCCAGTGCTAGCCTCCCAACACTGGCTTCCTGTTAAGGCAAGGGCTGATTTCAAGTTTTTAATACTTACCTACAAAGCATTACATGGGCTTGCTCCTACCTATCTTTCCGATTTGGTCCTGCCGTACATACCTACACGTACTATACGGTCACAAGACGCAGGCCTCCTAATTGTCCCTAGAATTTCTAAGCAAACAGCTGGAGGCAGGGCTTTCTCCTATAGAGCTCAATTTTTATGGAATGGTCTGCCTACCCATGTGAGAGATGCAGACTCTGTCTCAACCTTTAAGTCTTTATTGAAGACTCATCTCTTCAGTAGGTCCTATGATTGAGTGTAGTCTGGCCCAGGAGTGTAAAGGTGAACGGAAAGGCACTGGAGCAACGAACCGCCCTTGCTGTCTCTGCCTGGCCGGTTCCTCTCTCTCCACTGGGATTCTCTGCCTCTAACCCCATTACAGGGGCTGAGTCACTGGCTTACTGGTGCTCTTCCATGCCGTCCCTAGGAGGGGTGCGTCACTTGAGTGGGTTGAGTCACTGACGTGATCTTCCCGTCTGGGTTGGCGCTCCCCCTCCAGGTTGTGCCATGGCAGAGATTTTTGTGGGCTATATTCGGCCTTGTCTCAGGAGTTGGTGGTCGAAGATGTCCCTCTAGTGGTGTGGGGGCTGTGCTTTGGCAGAATGGGTGGGGTTGTGTCCTGGCTGTTTTGCCCTGTCCGGAGGTATCATCGGATGGGGCCACAGTGTCTCCTGACCCCTCCTGTCTCAGCCTCCAGTATTTATGCTGCAGTAGTTTATGTGTCGGGGGGCTAGGGTCAGTCTGTTATATCTGGAGTATTTCTCCTGTCTTATCCGGTGTCCTGTGTGAATTTAAGTATGCTCTCTCTAATTCTCTCTTTCTTTCTCTCTCTGAAGAACTGAGCCCTAGGACCATGCCTCAGGACTACCTGGCATGATGACTCTTTGCTGTCCCCAGTCCACCTGGCCGTGCTGCTGCTCCAGTTTCAACTGTTCTGCCTGCGGCTATGGAACACTGACCTGTTCACCAGACCTGCTGTTTTCAACTCTCTAGAGACAGCAGGAGCGGTAGAGATACTCTCAATGATTGGTTATGAAAAGCCAAATGACATTTACTCCTGAGGTGCATCCCCTCATAGCCTTGTTCCTCTCTAGGTTTCGGCCTTTCTAGGGAGTTTTTCCTAGCCACCATGCTTCTACACCTGCATTGCTTGCTGTTTGGGGTTTAGGCTGGGTTTCTGTAAAACACTTTGAGATATCAGCTGATATAAGATGGGCTATATAAATACATTTGATATATTATTTATATTTCAGACTCCGGTCCGGAAGCAAATTTCCTGCAGTTCTATCCATTTTGCTATATACAGTAAACTGTATTCTCGACATAGTTCATTCTAATATGCAGTATATGAATGGTGTGTATAGACAGTATGTGAATAGACAAGGTGTGTATAGCAGTAGTTATATAGGGTGAGCCATGACTAGAATACAGTATACACTGTGTACAAAACATTAAGAACACCTTCCTATTGAATTGCACACCCCGCCCCACATAACAGCCTCAATCTGGGAATGGTGTCTACAGTGTTCCACAGGGATACTGGCCCAAGTTGACACCAATGCTTCCCACAGCTGTCAAGTTGGTTGGATGTCCTTTGAGTGTTGGACCATTCTTGATACACAGAGGAAATTGTTGAGCGTGAAAAACCCATCAGTGTTGCAGTTCTTGACACACAAACTAGTGCGCCTGGAACCTAATACCATACCCTGTTCAAAGGCCCTTAAATCTGGTCATTTACCCTCTAAATGACACATAAGCGATCCTCGTCTCAAGGCTTAAAATATATTTTACCTGTCTCCACCCCTTCATCTACACCGTTTGAAGTGGACTTTACAACTGACATCAATAAGGGATCATAGCTTTCACCATTATTCACCTGGTCAGTATTTCATGGAAAGAGCATGTTTTGTACAATCAGTGTATGTGCAACTAGAGGCCATCAAGGTGAGCTGTTAAGAGCAGAAATGTATGCAAATACACCAGTAACCTATTGTGGTGCATACAAAGAGCAATGGTTGTTCTAACAATGTTTGCTCAATTGTCTCATGTTTTCAGACCTCAAATTAAGGTTCACATAGCACATCAAATATACAGTAAGCACTGCCTAATGTCATGATGATGCTCAGCATTTCCCATTGATTTGTGATTGAGTAGTAGTCTGCGTTTTTCTTCTCTCTAGTTGCTTCAGGATGTCAACATGAGACCTCCTTTGAGTTCTGTTTCATATTTTAGAATGAATAATTAATGAAAAAACTGCCACACAAGAAATGTAAGAAGCCTTTTTACAACTAGTTTAATTCAGAGAACATAAGTAGTACAAATATCAAGGAAAAGAAAAAGTGGGCTATTGTAGACAAAATAAGGGTGCCGTTATTTGCAAAGACAAACCTTTACCAACAGGAACTGGAAGAATAGTGGAAGTCCTAGAGGTCAATAGAAAACATATTGGTATATTAACCGACAATAGGATAGCTGACCATAGCCTTCCACCACATCCAGACACACTAATCTTGCTGACATGGAACATGACTTGAGCACTAGACTATTTAGAATGGTGTGAGCTGGTACTCATGGACAAATAGAGAACGCTTATAATGATTGATGAAATACTGCTTGGGGACAACTACGGTATGTCTTGGCATTAACAGGATTAACAACCATTTTAGTCATGCGTTACACCTGCATACCAACTTATTTACAAATTACAGAGGAATTGGATACCTTACATGTCACAGAGAAGCAAAAATGAAACCGCTAAAATATCAGTAAAAAAAAAAAAAAAAAAAAAGGTTCATTCATCTTCTTCGCCGTCAAACTCGACTGCCATGCATTTCCTTACTTCCTCTCCGTAGACCTGGAGCGGCTGTGAGGGGAAAAACAGTTAAGCCAGAATGTTAATATAAACTTCCCCTGGAGCATTCCTGCACTCCCTCAGAAATATGTTACACCATTGGCCTGTTACTGTTCCTTAAAAGCCACAACTAGTGGTTTCACTGTTGCTAAGATAAGAAATTCTTGCTGTCTGTTAAAACCCCCCCTGCTTACCTCCTTGATCGGGAAAATGATCTTGAGGGTTTGTGGTTCCTGTCGCGGGACAAAGATCTCTCCCTCTTCCTGTCTCTGGAGAGAGACCTGCATACAGAAGGGAAAAGAGAATTAACCAAAACAACCTGAATTTTACAGAGGCCCCTGTTGACAATGACAAGAGGATCTAATCATTGACAAGTTTGGAAAGCTGTGCTGGGGTGTGGTGTGTTAAGAGATCAAATACTTGTCAGAACCATACACAAGGTTCAAAATTGGGTCCTTCAGTCCATGCTTCCATGACAAATAACCTGCCTTAATCTTACTTGCCCACTGTTAATTTTTTACAATCTCTCATGGCTGTCAACATACCTGCTTCGGCTGCGGCTGAAGCTCCTCCTACGTGGGGATCTGGGGAGGGGGGAATAAGAGGATGTTAAAAGCAGAGCATGATACATTGATGGCCCATTGATTCCAAACCCACCCAACCCCCAAATTACCCTGAAGTAAACCCTACAGTCCCCACCAAAAACTGCCCCTCTGGGGGAACCAAGTTAATGTCTATTACACACCACCCCCCCAAAGGGATGGGAATGGGTGACTGCAGATAAGGCATTTGTAATCTGAAATTCAGTCATCGCCTCCCATAAAAGGCCATGGTTAGTTAATACTGCCAGCTGAGTGAATGACAAAAAAATGCTTCGGAAAGAGAAGTGCAATTATACCAAATGGGAAGGGGTAAGAAAATGGAGGGTTGTAACATAATTAATGGTCAAAAATTGGGTAAGAATGCTCTCAATGCTGCAGTAAATTCAAGGCTACATATTGAGCACAAGTGCAAAGCACACACAAGATGGGACCACTGCGACCTAAACCAGGGAAAGCACTGATCAGAAAAGCTCCTTTGAACAATTAGAAAGACCTTCACAGATTAATAATTAATGTTTCTCAAAAATGTCCATCCCCCTTTAAATCAACGGATTACAGTAATGAGGGAGAAATATCAATCCTGTTTGATTCAAATAAAAAAGGATAACCTTTTTTAAAGCAGCTTTCTCTTCACTTTTAAATTTGTAATCAGCAGTGTACTGTATGAAGCAGGTAAAACTTACTAGTCGTTTGGTTTTCAACAAGCTAGAAATGACGAAGGGGAGGTAGACTGTAGGCCGGGTAGGCAGATTTGGCTGAAAAGGACTGGCCAGATGCTGCGAGGTGATTAGTTGGCTGGTGGATGGGGGCTGGCTGTGGATTTTTCCTGCTTTTATTGGTTAGCCGAGGGCTGCTGCTGGTAGGTTGCAGTGTAGACATTTGGGGACGTAAAACGCTGATTGGTCGGGAATGTGAGGAGGGCCGCTGCCGATTGGATTAAAGTTGGAGGAAGAGGCTGAGAACTGCATGCGCAGGAACCAATGGGCTGGTGCAACCTGACGACTGGCCATGTGACACGACATCAGCCAAGCTGATTGGGGCACGCTGGTCAATGGTCACATGATGCTGAAAGAGGACTAGTTGACTGACTCAGAGGGTGGTGAGAAGAGGCATGGTGATGACTCTGTAACGGGGTTCATTTTTATTAATATAAATGGTCAATAAAAAAAGCAACCTCAAATTGTAACAAAAACAACCAACCTAGCATCATTAAGCTTCCCCTCCCACCCGGTTCATAGTGAGGTACTGGTTTGAAATACGAATCACCTACTTCCAAAACACGTTCAGTGCTTCAGGTAACAGTGAAAAGCTTGCAAGCCAAATTTAGAGAAAATGTGGTAGAGAAAACGCAAATGTACTTATCACTTAAACTTGGCATACAAATCAGCACACTTCATTTCACACTGTACCCACCCCCTGGATCTAAAGAACCCCAGAAGTCATTAAACAATGATAATGAAGATGAAAACTGCATGCCTTCAGCACCACATTACACTAACCACTGTAGACTACCATGGAAAAGGGGTTATCAAACACTCAGTGCTAAACTATCAATATGGTGCAGCGAAACAGGAGATGCAGTTTGGAAAGAGGACACAGGAACAAAACAAGTAGATTAACTAGTAAAAGGGACAGAAAGGGATTAGTAGTCTGTTGTGCATTGCTATCATAAAGCCCTGTATGGGAGATGGGTTACCTGCGCCTGGCGGGCGGGCTACCACGACGCCCACGATGGTCATCTCGAGGACGTCGGCTCCACGATGGAGGAGGACCCCGGTTGCGGGTGCGTTTCTCACCATTGGACAGCTCCACTCGCACACGGGAACCACTTAATGTCCTGTGCAGAGCAATACAGTGTTACCGCAGAGCATGCTGTTAAACAGTCACCAAAACCTTATGGCATGCATGGCCTTGTTTCACCCCCTTTCAGGAAGTTAAATGGAGGCAAGTGGCAACAAAAATTAATAGGCAGTCCTTCCAAATATCAGAGTGGAAACAAATATCTCCAAGGAAACTAGGCTCTGTCATTAAGTTATTTTATACCAGAGTATAAAGCACATGTGGATAATTTGAATTCACATGGACAAACCAGAAAAGCTACTTCAAACAGTTCTGGAACACACCTCTGAAATTATCTGCATTTATTTAGTCAAACTATCAAGTGTATTGGCATGCAAATGATGCAAGGAACAAAAACTTGAAAAATGACCTCAATTTCCTGATTCTATCATTCAGTTATTTTTACACCAGAGGAACTTATTCTTAGGTTTTACCTTCCATCAAGTTCTCTCACTGCGTCGGTTGCATCCCTTGGATCTTCAAATTCCACAAAAGCAAAGCCTGGGGGGTTCCTAGCTACCCAGACACTGCGAAGTGGCCCATAATAGCCGAATGACCGCTCCAGCTCTGTCTTATTGCCATTGTTCCCCAGGTTTCCCACGTAGACCTTGCAGTCGAGAGGGCAATCTCGGTGCATGGCTGGATCTTTAAAAAATATTAAACAGCATGTATGTTTTGCTTTCTAGGAATCATTATTCAAAAAGGCAGCCTATCAGCAAATTGACTTAACTTTAAAGGCATGCACCTGTAAAAAGAACCCGGGGCTCAATTGCATTCATATAGACGTGAACCAGAAAAGCTACTTCAAGCAGTTCTGGAACACACACCTCTAATTATGTGAATTGTATTGGCATGCAAGGAACAAAAATGTAAGTAATTACCTCCCATTTCAACAGGCCTCAATTTTCAAAACAAAAATTGATACTCCGCAAACGTGAATGAGAAACTGAAAGAAGATTTGTCCATTTAGATTTTCATGTCGTACACATTTTCCACACAACAACAATGTATATTCAAGTAGGCCAATAGTCTGTTCATAACACTTAGATACAAATGGTCCTCCACATACAATTAAACCCACATTCAAACAGCCAGGTGTGTTTATAACAATCAAGCAGATGTGTATCATTATGGTTGAATTTGAGGTAGGCAACAATAGGGCATAAATAAAGCCAGTGGTGTGGAAATACATAGCACATGGAAATGCATTGCGAGATTTCTTATTTCCGTGAAATCGCTAATTGGTTCTGCAATAACAAACTATAATAACAGGGTAAAACTACTAACTAACGTTAGTAAACGTCAATCACACCTCTTGCCTTTGTTCACATACGTTACTACGCAAAATGGAAGAGGGGCCTTGCTGAGATAACCCTCAACATTTGCTGGCTCCCTCCCCAGTCCCTGCACTGACTAGTTCAGAATTTGCACATGCCATGGCTACGTGTGAGAGAGTATAATTGCATAGAGTACAATTGCAAATGAACTGCAACATAATCAGTTACTTGCTGCGATACAGTTGGGTCTAGCCATTTCAGCTACTCGTTAGCTACCTGAGAAACAAATGGCTAACTAGGGCCAGCTAGCTAATATGAATACAAGAGAAAGTTCGAATAAATATCAAAGAAACAATATTAACTGCTAAATAGAAATACGTGTCACATTTTGTATTATTTAGGTGTTATTTACCGTAACGTATTTTAAAACAAACACTGATAGTCGATTCGTTTCCTGTCCTTCGTCGAACCGCCTGTCTGTATCTGCAAGCTACAATAAAATGGAGACCGGAAATCTTTATGGATCGTGTGTACCATCTATACGTCTTACGTAACTGACGGATATGACCTACTGATCAACTTTTTGACCTCAATCCCTCTGCCTCCCGTCACATTTTCGTTAATATCGTCTGTGGATATGGATATTGGGACGATGGGATATGTTGACTGACGGTATTGGTTCCACCCTGAGCTGTATGGGGTTTCCACTAGTTATCACATCGTTTTAGTCTTAATTTAAGTTAGGCATAATGTTAGTAGTTTAGTAAACGTTAAGGTTAGGTTTAAATTAAAATTTTAAGAAGATAAATTGTAGAAATATGCAGGGTTTATGACTTTGTGGCTGTAGTAACTAGTGATTACCCCTGCATGGCCTTCTCCCCCATTGTTTTGTTCGCTTTCTCTGGTGCGATACATCCAGCCTCTTGCGAATTGAAGGACATTTACGAACCCAGAGAGACTAAATAAATTATTTTGCATTGCGGTAACCTCTCATGGTTCTTCATCAATAGTTGTTTAGTAGCTCGAAAATGTTGGAAACATGAACTTACTTGAACATGCTGTAGGTCATGTAACTGTTTGTTACATGCAATATGTTTTGTGGACTCTACCTGACAGATGTTGCTCTCCGGTTTTGTGATGAAACCAAGTTGTTAAATTTATTCTGCCACTCTTCTTACTATTTCGGCCTTAGGCCTATACAGTGGGGCAAAAAAGTATTTAGTCAGCCACCAATTGTGCAAGTTCTCCCACTTAAAAAGATGAGCGAGGCCTGTAATTTTCATCATAGGTACACTTCAACTATGACAGACAAAATGTGAGAAAAAAATCCAGAAAATCACATTGTAGGATTTTTTATTTATTTATTTGCAAATTATGGTGGAAAATAAGTATTTGGTCAATAACAAACGAGCCAGATTTCTGGCTCTCACAGACCTGCAACTTCTTCTTTAAGAGGCTCCTCTGTCCTCCACTCGTTACCTGTATTAATGGCACCTGTTTGAAGTTGTTATCAGTATAAAAGACACCTGTCCACAACCTCAAACAGTCACACTCCAAACTTCACTATGGCCAAGACCAAAGAGCTGTCAAAGCACACCAGAAACAAAATTGTAGACCTGCACCAGGCTGGGAAGACTGAATCTGCAATAGGTAAGCAGCTTGGTTTGAAGAAATCAACTGTGGGAGCAATTATTAGGAAATGGAAGACATACAAGACCACTGATAATCTCCCTCGATCTGGGGCTCCACGCAAGATCTCACCCCGTGGGGTCAAAATGATCACAAGATCAATCCCAGAACCACACGGGGGGACCTAGTGAATGACCTGCAGAGAGCTGGGACCAAAGTAACAAAGCCTACCATCAGTAACACACTACACACGGACTCAAATCCTGCAGTGCCAGACGTGTCCCCCTGCTTAAGCCAGTACATGTCCAGGCCCGTCTGAAGTTTGCTAGAGAGCATTTGGATGATCCAGAAGAAGACTGGGAGAAAGTCATATGGTCAGATGAAACCAAAACCATTTTAGAACTTTTTATTACAACACATACGTTGTAATATGGCTTGTTTTTCCTGGCTTGGCTTCCCTGGAGGTTTTACCCACACACCACTACTGAAGATCAGCCAAATTATCATCCTACCTGACTTCCAAAGGAATATAAAGAAACATGTACAGTAGGATGTGACCTGCAGGACTTTTTGTCACATTCAAGAATTTAAAAAACTTCACCCACAGGTCAATTACACATTAGAAAGATCAAAAGGCAAGTCTGTTTGTGACAGGCCTTTCACATTCCAGTTAGTCAATTGGTCTCTTTGGTATGCAAGCTGCATCTGCTGACTGCCTATACTAAACTGTAGGAATGGAAACTGATCCGCACTGCTTCTTGACACACTCCTCGCTTAACCCGGAAGCCAGCCACACCAATATGTTGGAGGACACACTGTCGAACTGACGACCGCAATCAGCTTGCCGGCGCCCGGCCCAACACAAGGAGTTGCTTGAGCCCGATGAGACAAGGACATCCTGGCCGGCCAATCCCTCCTCTAACCCGGACGACGCTGGGTCAATTGTGAACCATATGGGTCTCTCGGTCATAGCCGAGCTCAGACGGATGAAATGCCTATTTGTTCAGCACTTTTGAAATGGACAAAGACAAAATTCAGAACATGGGCCGTTCTTACAGTTTTCTCCCTGTACACCAAATCAGAAACGTAGGATAAATAACTGGGGCATATAAGCAAACAATGAAAGCTTTTACAATATTTGCTGATGAGATCTCTCCAAATCTGGCTATAGGCTACATGTGCACCACCAAGTCAGAACAGTAGACCTATAGTCTGAGGGGGAGAGGGAACTAATTCTTAGGGTGAGACACATGGGCTACTAACAGCTTACTACACAACATACACAAATTATTACTTTTTTAGCTACAGTATACATATATCCCTGGCATATTACATAATTTATGTAGCAGCATACAAGACATGGGCCTATTTTTGGACTGGTAAACTTTGTCATCATCTGGATTTATGGTGCTTTCAAGACAACGAGGGACTCTGAAAAAAAAACGAGGTTGAATCACAAGAAAAAGACCCGAGTTCCTGACTTGGAAATCCAAGTTGGATGACCTTTCAAAACTTATTTTCCCAGTTGGAGCTAGTTTTTTCCTCCATGTTCCCAGATATCTTGAACGCACGGAATTCTGAGATTTCTCAGTTGTTTTGAACCTGACAGAAGTCATGCTGTATTGATAGCATGGCCAATGTATTCAACCTTTTCTGGCCCATGGTGTTTTGTGTGAATGTGTATCCTTTCAAGCTTGGAAAACAGACCCTTTCAGACAGATATTTTAAATTGTTAAACCCAGACTTGGACCACACACCCTCTCCACCGAATAGCAGGCAGGGAAAGCAAAATAGTGATTGCTTTGCATCGCAGTTAGCCACTGATTCCTTCCAAACCACTCATTGTTGAATTTGCCATTTCCGACTGGTTGTGTAATGTTTATGTCCAATGGCCTATTATTAGCACTAATACGTTTTATCTATAATTTCTCTTCATATGACAAGGATTGAAAATAATTTGCCAGTAGATTGTCAACGTGATTCATGATGACTGCTTTTCTAGCTAGCTAGCTAAGATTTTGATATAAGTGATTTGACATAATTTTATCTGTGGCCAATGACCTTGAGCCTTCTTGGACGGGCACTTCTAGTGTAAATCTATGGCAGGACCCAAGGGGACTTGAATTGCCTAGCTCTCCCTGAAGATTCTGTGGTGACAAAGTGTCCCCATGAATGATAGAACACTGAGCCAATCACGGCGCAACTAGAGAAAATGACCAAAGCCTATGCTCCAGTCTCCGGCTTCCCCTCCTACACAGAAAGATTGAGCTAGGCTGAAACGCATTTTGTAGCTCAAGAGCCATATTTGTATGCTGCTTCATTAACTCAAGGATTGTATAGATTTTTTGTCATTGTTTACATTGTAACACAAATTAATGCCAAAATAACTTACAAAATAGGCAATTTTTTGCTAAACAGGTAGGGCTCAAAACAGGTAGAGGTCTGACTGGTCGCCACTGCTGCGGAGTTTGCAAGATAACTTTTCTTTCATTTAGATTTTCAGGCACAAATTAAAAGGAGGTACTGACTCCCCCATGGATTGATGTTTCAGCATTGTCTCGTTTTCTTCCTCTTTGGGATTGGGTTGGCGGATCTCATCCGACTTTAAGGTGCATACACTGCCACCTACTGTACTTAAGTGTGAGGCCAGTCACGGCTAATCTACATTATTCCTATTGCTAAAAGGAAAAAAATTGGACCACGAACTAACCCTTCACCTATATACCTCTATTTAATTTCTTTTTTAAAACACCACCACACTCACTCTTCTGCAGTAAAATCTCTTCCACCCAGGCCCTTCTCTGCAGCTGCCACCTATATTCCCACTACCCCATTAAACTACTTTGACCCTATCTGCTCCTGCACCATGACAACGGCCTGGGAGGATGGGATTAAGGCCGGTCCGCTCATTAGGTGGCAGATTGATGAGGACTGAACGGTCTAAGACACATCTTCAACAACACATAAAACCTCACATAATTCTGCCCCAAAACAATTACAATTTCTCTCAATCAGTGGCATATGGGTTTTTTAGGTGAGCGCTGATGCCGCCCTGTGATAAGCAGTGCCCACTTTGTCAAAGGCAGGGGTGCAAAATATTTATCTTGTCCATTCCCAGCGCGCCTCTCCAGGGTGCTGTTGGAGAGACATCACTGTGGCGCTCCACCAAAACTCAGTCCAAAAATGATCTAACATAAATCATGTAGTGGTGTGGGGGCTGTGCTTTGGCAAAGTGGGTGTGGTTATATCCTTCCTGTTTGGCCCTGTCCGGGGGTGTCCTCGGATGGGGCCACAGTGTCTCCTGACCCCTCCTGTCTCAGCCTCCAGTATTTATGCTGCAGTAGTTTATGTGTCGGGGGGCTGGGGTCAGTTTGTTATATCTGGAGTACTTCTCCTGTCCTATTCGGTGTCCTGTGTGAATCTAAGTGTGCGTTCTCTAATTCTCTCCTTCTCTCTTTCTTTCTCTCTCTCGGAGGACCTGAGCCCTAGGACCATGCCCCAGGACTACCTGACATGATGACTCCTTGCTGTCCCCAGTACACCTGGCCATGCTGCTGTTCCAGTTTCAACTGACCTGAGCCCTAGGACCATGCCCCAGGACTACCTGACATGATGACTCCTTGCTGTCCCCAGTCCACCTGGCCATGCTGCAGTTCCAGTTTCAACTGACCTGAGCCCTAGGACCATGCCCCAGGACTACCTGACATGATGACTCCTTGCTGTCCCCAGTCCACCTGGCCATGCTGCTGCTCCAGTTTCAACTTCCACCTGACTGTGCTGCTGCTCCAGTTTCAACTGTTCTGCCTTATTATTATTCGACCATGCTGGTCATTTATGAACATTTGAACATCTTGGCCATGTTCTGTTATAATCTCCACCCGGCACAGCCAGAAGAGGACTGGCCACCCCACATAGCCTGGTTCCTCTCTAGGTTTCTTCCTAGGTATTGGCCTTTCTAGGGAGTTTTTCCTAGCCACCGTGCTTCTACACCTGCATTGCTTGCTGTTTGGGGTTTTAGGCTGGGTTTCTGTACAGCACTGAGATATCAGCTGATGTACGAAGGGCTATATAAATAAATTTGATATGATTTGATGTAGCAGATATAGCATATGGTAGAAATAGTATGTGGCCTTTTCTGTAGCCTAAAGGTTGGAGATAAAATGTATGACAATACGGAAACTTTTTACATCATGCAGGTTTCTCCGATCAAATGGCCTAACCTAAATGGCGCCCAATCAAATAATTTTTTTTAACAAACAACATATCCTAAAAACAGGACAGATCAAAGTAAAATGGACAATATGGAATGGACAATCAGGCTACTCACAACTGCTGTCCAGGAGTTTCATCCGGTGGGCGAAATTGACATGATCAAGGTTTCAAGTTTGTATCTGTCAATTTTTTCAGAGCTGATCATAGCAAAAAATGAAATAATTCTTCTTCATTACCCGCTGTGTAAACACATTGTAAATAGGCTCAGGATAACTCTTTCTGATAAAGTTGGGTATCTGATATTCAGAGCTCAGAGTCACAGGAAGCAGGACTAATAAAGCCAATGTTTGCAAATGGTGGGCCTACAACATGGATGGGCATTCATTAAATTCCATTGCGGGCGATATGGCAGGCCGTCTTTCTTTGTGTGTTTTACAAACGGTAGGCGTACCACATAAAATTAAATTGCAACACTATAGGCCAGAGATAGGGAGCTCCAGTCTTCTGGGACCAGGTTGGTGTCAAACTTTTGCCCCAGCCCTAGCTAACACATCTGACTCCAATAATCAACTAATCATAATCTTCAGTTTAGAATGCAATTAGTTTCAGCAGCTGTGTTTGACTAGGGATGGGGAAAACATGTGACACCACTGCAAACCCAGAGGACTGAAGTTGCTCAACCCTACTGTAAGCTATAACTCCTTAAGCACGAACCGACGCTGACACATTTCTGACGTCTTGTTTTGGTGCAGTCCAGACTGCACGGATGTTGGTTTTTGGTCTGGTCCGGACCAAATCTGCACCAATCATAGACATCAATGTCCGGTATGGACCAGCCTTGATTTGGCCCAAATATAGATGTCTATAAATGACATATTTTCAACTTTCATTCTGAACTGAAAATGGATCTAAATTCAATGACTGGAAAAATACGTATTGTAGACGTTTTTTCAACGTCATTTTGCTTACTGGGACTATTCCTCTAGGGGTGGCATTTTTTTGTTTTTGTTGCCTAGGGTGGCATAACGACCAGGGCTGGCCCTTAGGGGACACCACCACTCAACACACCCTGTAACACTACTTAAGACAAATCTCGTATACCCAAATACTTCTCTGCAGCTGCCACCAGAACATCTATTTTCCTTGATTTACGTCCAATGTAATAGCCACTGTGGTAGTACAGATGAAGACTGAGCTGGAATATCGCAAGCTATTGAATAAAATTCCATATTGTATTCTGTCTCTGTTGTCATTCCTGTACTTGATTGAACCTGGTAACCTTACCATATGCAAACAATTGGTGGCAACGGAAAAGGGATGGCAAACAACTTATTGACAAAGTTTTTTTTTTTTTCTCTTGCCAACACGGGGTTATTTTTTTAAATTAGGTTAATGTGGACCCAGTGACTCAGACTTGAGCACTTAGACCAGAACTTCAAATCAAATCAAATTTATTTGTCACATACACATGGTTAGCAGATGTTAATGCGAGTGTAGCGAAATGCTTGTGCTTCTAGTTCCGACAATGCAGTAATAACGAACAAGTAATCTAACTAACAATTCCAAAAAAAATGACTGTCTTATACACAATGTAAGGGGATAAAGAATATGTACATAAGGATATATGAATGAGTGATGGTACAGAGCAGCATAGGCAAGATACAGTAGATGATATCGAGTACAGTACTTGAGCACTGGGACTTGGACTTCAGTTACAGTGACTCGTTTCTTGACCATTGGTGACTTGGACTCGGACTGGAGCACAAGAGACTTGGGGCTCAACTCGGACCCAAGGTATATTCACTTGACTACATCACTGGTGGAGTGTACCTCCGACTACATTGAGCCGGTATCAGTTGATGCATGTAAAAATGTCAAATGTTTTTATGTGTACCTTGTACCTGTATTTGGGTGATTCAATCTGTAGTTTTTGTTCACTTCAATCCTCTGTTTTCCAATGGAGTATGAAGTTAGGGACTTCAAACATGCACTACCACTCAATACTTTTATAAATATCAATTATGCAACGCTTACTGTGTACCTGTGATTGTCCTGATTACTATAGTTGTCCATGGGAGTTGGAATCCCAAAAATAAATTGCATCCTATGCATCACTACCAAAAAAATAACAAATATGCCGTGCAATGACGGGACAGCTCCGTTAACAAACAACGGCTCCCTCGGCAGGGGTGGCGTAAAATGATATTTCTATCAAAAACTACAGATTGCAGTAGAAAAGAACAGAGTTACACAGGACAAACAAAGGTACAAGGTATGTATTAAAGAATATACATTTTTACAAGTATCGACTGATGCCGACTAAGGCTGGGAATTGCCAGGGACCTCAAGACATGATATTACCACGATACTTAGGTGCTGATACGATATGTATTGCGATTCGTTACATCGATGTTATTGCGTTCCAAACATATTGCTCACTATGTCAGCTGCAGGAGAGAGCATTAGAAAATTAGTTTTCATCAGTCATGGAAATAAAAGTGCTAAAGACATGTTGACTCGCTATTTAAAAAGAAGATGGAGAACAAGTTATAGGATGAAAAAACATGTTGGGAGACTATTTAAAAAGAAAAAGCTATAGGATAAAAAATACCAGAGTTGGAGTTAGTCATGAAATTTTGTCGGCCGGTTATTGTCAAGCAAATAACTGCCTATCTCACGTAATTGACTGTTAATTAACATAAACTCGTTGAGCATCTCCTGGCTTCCACGCATAGACTACAAGCCACTGTTGCTGTAATGGGTGCGTGTCGGTGGCAGGGAAGTCAGGCGCAGGAAAACAAACTTGGTAAAAACGGAGTCATTTAATAAGTGCTCATACAACTCCAAAAACCAAAATATACAAAAATAACATAAGGGCACACCCCGTAGTGCCAGAAGACGTGTGTAAATAGTGCCTCCGCAGTCTGTAGGGCCGTAGGGAGACCAGGCAACGGGAGGAGACAACAGGACTTAGAAAAACGATCCACGGGCCTCCCGGGTGGCACAGTGGTTAAGGGCGCTGTACTGCCATCAGAGACTCTGGGTTCGCGCCCAGGCTCTGTCGTAACCGGCCGCGACCGGGAGGTCCGTGGGGCGACGCACAATTGGCCTAGCGTCGTCCGGGTTAATGTCCGCGTCCAGCTCCCACACTACCGGTGCCACCAGGCTAGAGACCGGGAGTATGGGAGTGGGATCCATGGGCCGCTCCTCTGTGTCATACAGCCAGGACAATGAGTCTGCCTAAACGTTCTGAGAACCTGGTCGGTAGGAAAGGGTAAACACAAAACGGGTGAAAAACATGGCCCACCATGCCTGGCGAGGGTTTAGTCTCCTCGCCGCCCGGGTGTACTCCAGATTGCGGTGGTCAGTCCAGATGAGAAAAGGGTGTTTAGCCCTCTCAAGCCAATGTCTCCACGCCTTCAAGACTTTGACGACAGCCAACAGCTCCCGGTCGGTCTCCCACATCATAGATTCGCTCCGCCGGGCTGAGTTTCTTCGAGAAGAAGGCACAGGGGCGGAGCTTAGGTTGCGTACCCGAGCGCTGAGAGAGCACCGCTCCTATCCCAGCCGCCGACGCGTCCACCTCCACTATGAACGCCAAAGAGGGATACGGATGGGCCAACACGGGAGCCGAGGTAAACAGAGCCCTCAGGTGACTAAAAGCCCTGTCCGCCTCAGCTGACCACTGCAAGTGTACCGGGCCACCCTTCAGCAGTGAGGTAATGGGAGCCGCCACCTGACCAAAACCCCGGATTAACCTCCTGTAGTAGTTGGTAAACCCTAAGAACCGCTGCACCTCCTGTACTGTGGTGGGAGTCTGCCAATTACGCAAGGCTGCAATGCGATCACTCTCCTCCTCCACCCCTGAAGTGGAAATGCGATACCCTAGGAAGGAGACGGACTGTTGGAAGAACAGGCATTTCTCAGGCGACCAAGCACTCTGCACACCAGGGACACATGCTCATCGAATGTAGTGGAGTATATCAAAATGTCATCAATATACACCACTACACCCTGCCCGTGCAGGTCCCTGAAAATCTTGTCTACAAAGGCTTGGAAGACTGATGGCGCATTCATCAACCAGTAAGGCATGACGGGGCGGCAGGGTAGCCTAGTGGTTAGAGTGTTGGACTAGTAACCGAAAGGTTGCAAGTTCAAATCCCCGAGCTGACAAGGTACAAATCTGTCGTTCTGCCCCTGAACAGGCAGTTAACCCACTGTTCCTAGGCCGTCATTGAAAATAAGAATTTGTTCTTAACTGACTTGCCTAGTTAAATAAAGGTACAATAAAAATATAAAATGACGAGGTACTCATAGTGCCCAGAGGTGGTACTGAAAGTCGTCTCCCTCTCGGATACACACCAGGTTGTAAGCGCTCCTGAGATCTAGTTTAGTGAAGAAGCGCTCCCCGTGCATTGACTCTATCGCTGTGGCTGTGAGCGGTAGTAGCTATACCTCACAGTGATCTGATTCAGATCCCAATAGTCAATACACAGGCGTAGAACTCCCTCCTTCTTCTTCACAAAAAAGAAACTCGAGGAGGTGGGTGAAGTGGAAGACCGAATGTACCCCTGACGCAGGGATTCGGAGACATATGTTTCCATAGCTTCCGTCGCCGCCTGTGAGAGGGGATACACGTGACTCCTGGGAAGTGCAGCGTCTACCAGGAGATCTATCACCCCGTCAATGAGGTGGTATTTGAGACGCCTTCTTTTTGGAGAAGGCGAGAGACAAATCGGCATATTCAGGGGGAATGCGCACGGTGGAAACCTGGTCTGGAATTTCCAACGTAGTAACACCTACGGAAACCCCTAAATACCTACCTGAGCACTGTCGTGACCACCCCGTGAGAGCCCTCTGTGGCCAAGAAACAGTGGGGCTATGACAAGCTAACCAGGGTAGGCCCAGCACCACGGGAAACGCAGGAGAGTCAATAAGGAAGAGACTAATTCTCTCCGTATGACCCCCCTGCGTCATCATGCCCAACGGCGCGGTGACCTCCCTAATTAACCCTGACCCTAATGTTAATCTATCTAAGGCGTGAACGGGGAAGGGCACATCCACGGGAACAATAGGGATCCCTAAACTATAGGCTAAAGCACTATCAATAAAATTCCCAGCCGCGCCTGAATCGACGAGCGCCTTATGCTGGGAATGCGGAGAAAATTCAGGGAACATAACAGACACAAACATATGTACAACAGAGGGCTCTGGGTGAGAATGGTTCCGGCTCACCTGGGCTGACGCCAGAGCGCCCTGCCTGCTGCCTCAATTCCCAGAGGAACCAACCCGGCACCGACCGGAAGTGTGACCTCTGCGGCTACAGATGGTGCACGAGCGGGGACCCCCTCCAGTCACCCTGCGCACCGCCCCTCTCAGCTCCATGGAGAGGGGGTGCGGGAGGATGGAACCACCAGACCCCGATCTGAACGTCCGCGAGTAGCCATCAGGTTGTCCAGCCGGATGGACAGGTCCACCAGCTGTTCAAATGTGAGGGTGGTGTCTCTGCAGGCCAGCTACCGACGGATGTCGTCGCGCAGACTGCAACAATAATGCTCGATCAGGGCCCTGTTGTTCCATCCCACGCCGGCAGCCAGGGTCCTAAACTCCACGGCGAACTCCTGGGCGCTTCTCATCTCCTGCCTCAGATGATAGAGGCGCTCACCCGCCGCTCTACCCTCAGGCGGGTGGTCGAAGACTGCCCGGGAAACAATGGATGAACTCCTCAAACTGGTCCAACGCTGCATCTCCCTCTCTCCACACTGCGTTGGCCCACTCCAGGGCTCTCCAGGTGAGACGAGGGCAAACACACTCTCACGGTCCGATGGAGCTGGGTGGACCGTGGCCAGATAGAGATTTAATTGAAGGAGGAACCCCTGACAGTTGGCAGCCCTCCCGTCGTACTCCTGTGGCAAGGAGAGACGGATCCCGCTGGGTTCAGGCAGGAAAGGGGCACTCAGGGGAGACCCCGGTAGGTGGTGGAAGAACTCCCTGTCTCTCCCAGCGGTCCATTGTCTGGACAACGCGGTCCATGGCGGCGCCAAGTTGGTAAATTAAAACTGCATGCTCCTGGACGCGCTCCTCCACCTCAATGGCCGGGGTACCCTCTCCTGCTGACTACAAAGTATTGGTCGGAGATTCTGTAATGGGTGCGTGTCGGTGGCAGGGAAGTCAGGTGCAGGAAAACGAACTTGGTAAAAACAAAGTTGTTTAATAAGTACTCATACAACTCCAAAAACCAAAATATATAAAAATAACATAAGTGGGTACAAAACCGGTCGCACACCGACACATGACTTGCACAAACATACAATAAAACAATCTCAGACAAAACATGAGGGGAAACAGAGGGTTAAATACACAACATGTAATTGATGGGATTGGAACCAGGTGTGAAGGAAGACAAAACCAATGGAAAATGAAAAATGGATCGATGATGGCTAGAAGGTTGGTGACGTCGACTGCCGAACACCGCTCGAACAAGGAGAGGGACCAACTTCGGCGGAAGTCGTGACAGTTACAGACTTTTGGAACATATACATTAAAAAAGGTATAATAAATCCATTTAATATAGCCTACACCATCACAATAAATCCATTATTTATTTTAGACAGGTCTAAAGAAACATGATTTGAAGAAAATGTAGTCTATTTCAGAAGAAGAGAATAGCTTACACCCGAGTTGTCCTTATGTTAGGCCCTGATATGGCTATGCCATATGACTGTGGGCTACACTAGTTAATTTAGCAGGCAAGATTTGCTTAGAATTCTGTGGCATTATATTTATTATTTTATAGTATGAAGATTACAATTGAAAGACACAGGTCCACCTATATGCTTAATTTAGAGTTATTTATGCAACTTTAGCTGTGATACAAACGTTGGGCTATCTGTTTTTATTTTTAATTAATTCTAAGGCAGCATGATGCAAATCTAATGATGATTTGAAAAAAGTTGCATGAAAGGCATGAGCAAGTGGCAGCTTCATTAAATAGTACGCGCAAAACACCAGTCTCAACGTCAACAGTGAAGAGGCAACTCCGGGATGCTGGGTACTATTTAATCAAGCTGCCAGATGAGGACTTGTGAGGTGTCTGTTTCTCAAACTAGATACTCTAATGTACTTGTCCTCTTGCACCTTGTGCACCGGGGCCTCCCACTACTCTTTCTATTCTGGTTAGAGCCAGTTGCACTGGTCTATGAAGGGAGTAGTACACCGCGTTGTACGAGATCTTCCGTTTCTTGGCAATTTCTCGCATGGAATAGCCTTCATTTCTCAGAACAAGAAGAGACTGACGAGTTAGACTGACTTTCAGAAGAAAGTTCTTTGTTTCGGGCCATTTTGAGCCTGTAATCGAACCCACAAATGCTGATGCTCCAGATACTCAACCTGTCTAAAGAAGGCCAGTTGTATTGCTTCTTTAATCAGGACAACAGTTTTAAGCTGTACTACCATAATTGCAAATGGGTTTTCTAATGATCAATTAGTCTTTTAAATGATAAACTTGGATTAGCTTTTGGAATTAGAGTGATGGTTGCTGATAATGGGCCTCTGTATGCCTATGTAGATATTCCATAAAAAGTTTCCAGCTACAATAGTCATTTACAACATTAATAATGTCTGCACTGTATTTCTGATCAATTTGATGTTATTTTAATGGACAAAAAAAAATGTTTTTCTTTCAAAAAGGACATTTCTAAGTGACCCCAAACTTTTGAACGGTAGTGTATGTTTGAGAAAAGTCACCAAAAAAAGGCATGTGCTGTTCCAAGCCCCGACATTCACAAGTCATCAAATCAAATTGTATTAGTAACATGTGCCAAATACAACAGACCTTATAGTGAAATGCTTACTTACGAGCCCCTAACCAAAAGTGCAGTTTCAAAAAATACAGATACGAATAAGAGATAAAAGTAACAAGTAATTAAAGAGCAGCAGTAAAAAATAAAATAACAATATACACAGGGGGGTTCCGGTACAGAGTCAATGTGCGGGGGCACCAGTTAGTTGAGGTAGTATGTACATGTAGGTATAGTTAATTAAAGTGACTATGCATAGATGACAACAGAGAGTGTCAGTGGTGTGGAGGGGGGGGGGGGGGGCAATGCGAATAGTCCGGGTAGCCATTTGACTAGATGTTCAGGAGTCTTGTGGCTTGGGGTAGAAGCTGTTTAGAAGCCTCTTGGATCTTGTTGCAGGAATTAATGTCCTCGGTTTTAATACCCAATTAAAATGAATCACTCTGTCAATTCATAAGAGTTTGTAAGACCCTTATTTGTATAAAATGGACTGAGACCAGTCTTTGAAATCAACCAGCTGTGTTTATTCTCGTGAGTACTGCCCATTATACATTTTATCACAGGTTATAAACTGAAAATGACGTCAGCGTTTTCTAAACTGTCTCTTCTCGACACTGGTACAAAGGCTGTATAGTTCTCAAGCCTTCCCACATCGTCTAGAGCCAAGGTCAGCCTGTGTAGATAAGCATTCTAGCCAGTCTGGCGATATAGTTAATTCAATTTTACCAAGGAACAGACAGTCATTGTTCTAATTCTTGATTATATTTACACACATTATATTCAGTACTAGAATTAGAAAGAAAATTCATACATATACAGTAACATAATAGTATTCTGATTAGTACATATACAGTAACATAATAGTATTCTGATTAGTCAGTCCTGATTGAAATGTATACATAATTAGTCATTATTGATAAAAATTCCCTTAACAGATCTAGACTTGGCGCTGCGGTACCGCTTGCCGTGTGGTAGCAGAGAGAACAGTCTATGACTAGGGTGGCTGGAGTCTTTGACAATTTTTAGGGCCTTCCTTTGACACCACCTGATATAGAGGTCCTGGATGGCAGGACGCTTGGCCCCAGTGGTGTACTGGGCCGTTCGCACTACCCTCTGTAGTGCATTGAGGTCGGAGGCTGAGCAGTTGCCATACCAGGCAGTGATGCAACCAGTGCAGCTGTAGATCCTTTTGAGGATCTGAGGACCCATGGCAAATACTTTCAGTCTCCTGAGGGGGAATAGGTTTTGTTGTGCCCGCTTCACGACTGTCATGGTGTGCTTGGACCATGTTTGTTGGTGATGTGGACACCAAGGAACTTGAAGCTCTCAAACTGCTCCACTGCAGCCCAATCGATGAGAATGGGGTGTGCTCTGTCCTCTTTTTCATGTAGTCCACAATCATCTCTTTTGTCTCGATCAAGTTGAGGGAGAGGTTGTTGTCCTGGCACCACACAGGGAGGTGTCTCTGACCTCCTGCCTATAGGCTGTCTCGTTGTTGTCGGTGATCAGGGCCCCTGTGTTGAGGATCAGCGTGGCTGTGTAGTTAATACCCTTACCACCTGGGGGCGGCCCATCAAAAAGTCCAGGACCCAGTTGCAGAGGGAGGTGTTCAGTCCCAGGGTCCTAGCTTATTGATGAGCTTTGAGGGCACTATGGTGTTAACTGTAGTCAATGAATAGCATTCTCACGTAGGTGTTCCTTTTGTCCAGGTGGGAAAGGGCAGTATGGAGTGCAAAAGAGACCGCATCATCTGTGGATCTGTTTGTGCGGTATGCAAATTTCAGTGGGTCTAGGGTTTCTTGGATGATGGTGTTGATGTGAGCCATGACCAGTCTTTCAAAGCTCTTCATGGCTACAGACATGAGTGCTACGGTTCAGTAGTCATTTAGGCAGGTTACCTTAGTGTTCTTGGGCACAGGAACTATGGTGGTCTGCCTAAAACATGTTGGTATTACAGGCTCAGACAGGAAATGGTTGAAAGTGTCAGTGAAGACACTTGCTAGTTGGTCAGCGTATGCTTGCAGTACACGTCTTGGTAATCCATCTGGCCCTGCGGCCTTGTGAATGTTGACCCGTCTAAAGGTCTTACTCACATCGGCTGCGGAGAGCGTGATCACACAGTCTTCCGATACAGCTGATGCTCTCAGGCATGTTTCAGTGTTATTTGCCTCGAAGCGAGCATAGAAGTAGTTTAGCTCGTCCGGTAGACTCGTGTCACTGGGCAGCTCTCGGCTGTGCTTCTCTTTGTAGTCTGTAATGGTTTGCAGGCCCTGCCACATCCGACGAGCATCAGAGCCAGTGTAGTACGACTCGATCGTAGTCCTGTATTGACTCTTTGCCTGTTTGATGGTTCGTCAGAGGGCATAGCGGGATTTCTTATAAGCGTCCGGGTTAAGTCCCGCTCCTTGAAAGCGGCAGCTCTAGCCTTTAGCTCAGTGAGGATGCTGCCTGTAATCCATGGCTTCTGGTTGGGGTATGCACATACGGTCACTGTGGGGATGTCATCGATGCACTTACTGATGAAGCCAATGACAGATATGGTGTACTCCTCAATGCATTTGGAGGAATCCCGAAACATATTCCAGTCTGTGCTAGCAAAACAGTCCTGTAGCTTAGCATCTGCTTCATCTGACCACTTTTTTATTGATCTAGTGACTGGTGCTTCCTGCTTTAATTTTTGATTGTAAGCAGGAATCAGGAGGATGGAATTCTGGTCAAATTTCCCAAATGGAGGGCGAGGGAGAGCTTTGTATGCATCTCTATGTATGGAGTTAGGTGGGTCAGAGTTCTATTCCCTCTGGTGGCACATTTAACATGCTGATAGAAATTTGGTAAAACGGATTTAAGTTTCCCTGCATTAAAGTCCCCGGCTACTAGGAGAGCCGCCTCTGGGTGAGCGTATCTTGTTTGCTTATGGAGGAATACAGCTAATTCAATGCTAGCTTAGTGCCAGCCTCTGACTGTGGTTTATGTAAACAGCTATAAAGAATATAGATCAAAACTCTCTCTGTAGGTAATGTGGTCTGCAGCTTATTATGATAAACTCTACCTCAGGCGAGCAATAGCTTGAGACTTCCTTAGATATCGTGCACCAGCTGTTGTTTACAAAAATACCTCTGCCCCTTGTCTTACCAGACGCCGCTGTTCTATCCTGACGGTACATCGTATAACCAGCCACTTGTATGTTGATATTGTCGTCATTCAGCCACAACTCCGTGAAGCATAAGATGTTACTGTTCACAGTTTTCAATGTCCCGTTGGTAGTTTAATATTCCCAATAACGTGTCCATTTTATTGTCCAAAGATTGTATGTTTGCTAGCAGAATTTGGGGGGTAGTGGGGTTTATTCGATCTCCTCCGACTTCTCAGAAGGCAGCCCGCCCTTCGACCTCTCTTTCCCTGCCTCCTCTTCACACAGATCACTGGGGTTGGGGCCTGTTCCTGAGGGAGCCGTATATCCTCCGCCTTGGGCTTGTCAGAGTCGTGAAAGAAGAAAAAATATTCTGCTAGTCCGTGGTGAGTAGTCACAGTCCTGTTGTCTAGAAGTTATTTTCGGTCATAAGAGATGGTAGCGGCAACATTATGTACAAAAAGAGTTTAAAAAATTGTTAGAAACAACGCAGATAAATTAAAAAAAACACAATCGGTTGGGTGCACATAAAATGTCTGTCTTCTGCTCCGACGCCATCATAATAACTCTATAAGACATCAATTCAAAAGTGATAGGCTAATATTGTCACCCATCAGACTATTCTCAATTTAATGTTGTCTTTAGATATATTAAATCATATAAGTGAGAAATTCGTTTTGATTTAGAATGGACCACTATCATGCATCTGTCTCAGAACAGGGGCATGGACACTTTTCCCGTGGTTAATTTTCATGCCAGCCATGTAGGCTATACTCCTGTTTTAAAGCAAAGCAATGTGCTTAGTCATCATGTGCTTAGTCATCATGATTCTGAAATGCAATTTAAATCTGGATTGGCACGATTATTATTACGATTATTATGAGCCAACGGGCTGTAACATATATGCCCTTTCAAGTTAGATACTTTTATAAAAATAAGATGAGAATTGACCACCTTTATTTGTCCCACCACCTACCCCAATAAATTAGACCTATGTACCGACAGTTATGGATGAAGACCATCATGACACCCTCCTTTTGACTGATATTAGAGTATGTACATGATATGCCTGGCTCGTATGATTACGATGGTCATAATGCTACTTGACAGAGTCATAAAGTGTATTATCTTAGTCCAAGTAGAGTGCCAAAGGATGGTCATAATGCTTCTTGACAGTGTCATAAAGTGCATCCACAGGATGGTCATAATGCTTCATGACAATGTCATAACATGTGTTTTCTGCAAGGTATTTTAAATATGATGGAAAAACATCACTGCAAAGAATTAATTACAACAACAACAAAAGACTTAGGAAACAAACGTTCAAATGAAAGGAAATTTCTTGGCAGAGAAAAAATACATTTGAATAAATGTGGGTTTTGACACTCTTATGTAGGTGTCATAACCAGCCATAAAATATAGCAATATATGTCACAACAGGTGTACATATAGGGGTCATGACAGTGTTATGACCATATTATGACATGGTTATGACTGGTTTGGACACTGGGTGTCAAGTAAAGTGTTACCGAATTGGTAAGCCTTGAGACAATTGAGACATGGATTGTGTTTGTATGCCATTCAGTGGGTGAATGGGCAAAAGGGAAATGGTAGTAGGTGCCAGGCACACCGGTTTGAGTGTGTCAAGAACTGCAATGCTGCTGGGTTTCCAGTGTGTATTCAGAATTGTCCACCACCCAAAGGACATCCAGCAACTTGACACAATTGTGGAAAAGATTGGATATATTTCGTTGGCTGACCCTCGCTTCATATCCGTCATATCCATATCCTTCATATTGCACCTGTACATAGCCCATCTTTAAATAGCCCACCCAACTACCTCTTTCCCATATTGTTATTTATATTTTGGTCCTTGGCACCCCAGTATCTCTACTTGCACATTCATCTTCTGCACATCCATCACTCCAGTGTTTAATTGCTACATTTGAATTATTTTGCCTCTATGGCTTATTTATTGCCTTATCTTCCTAATCTTACTACATTTGCCCACACTGTATATAGACTGTTCTATTGTGTAATTGACTGTGTGTTTGTTTATTCCATGTGTAACTCTGTGTTGTTTGGGTCGCACTGCTTTGCTTTATCTTGGCCAGGTCGCAGTTGTAAATGAGATCTTGTTCTCAACTGGCCTACCTGGTTAAATGAAGGTGAAAAGGGGGTGCAGGTCAATATTAGGAAGGTGTTCCAAATACGTAAGTGTGTGGTGTGTTTGTATATTGGAAAGGGGTTAAGACAAATGTACCTATGTAAGAATGTTAATTCCATGTGTTTGGGCTAGGTTGTATTTTTATTAATGGTTTGGTAAAAGTGCCAGGTCTTTGGCCATAGTAGCTAAGTGTGTGTGTGTGTTTGCGTAGAGTTGAGTCTGTAACACCTACACAATATATACAAAGTATGTGGACACCCCTTCCAATTAGTGGATTCGGCTATTTCAGCCACACCCGTTGCTGACAGGTGTATAAAATCGAGCACACAGCAATGCAATCTCCATAGACAAACATTGGCAGTAGAATGGCCTTACTAAAGAGACTCTCAACGTGACACCGTCATTGAATGCCACTTTTCCAACAAGTCAGTTTGTCAAAATTCTACCCAGCTAGAGCTGCCCCGGTCAACTGTAAGTGCTGTTATTGTGAAGTTGAAACATCTAGGAACAACAACAGCTAAGCCGCGAAGTGGTAGGCCCACACACGCTCACAGAACGGGATCGCCTGTCCTCGGTTGCAACACTCACTACTGAGTTTCAAACTGCCTCTGGAAGCAACATTAGCACAAGAACTGCGTCAGGGGCCTCATGAAATGGGTTTCTGTGGCCAAGCAGCCACACACAAGCCTAATGGGTTTCACTTCACCATCTGGCAGTCCGACGGACGAATCTGGGTTTGGCAGATGAAAGGAGAATGCTAGCTGACCGAATGCATAATAGTGCCAGCTGGAGGAATAATAGCTTGGGTATTCTGCTAATTTTGTCGGTCTGTATATGTACACATTGTAGGTCTGTGCCCTATTTACTATTAGTTAACAAATTTCATTAGAGTCCATGTGTTCCACAAACGATATAATATATATGTTTATAGATATGTGTTGTTTATTTGATGTATTGATGCAGGGTTCACACCCTTCTAAAATAAAGGTTCAACAATAAGTCATAGTAAACTTGATATCTAACAGAATTTAAAAAATCTTCTGTGGTGCTAGAGACTAACTCAGATGACCTCTGGGAGCCAACAGCAAAGAGACCATATTTAAGTCCTCCAGTAGAAACGGGTTAATTCAGTCAGACCACTGCTGCTGTCTCTGGCTCCACACCCACCCTGAACGGCCATCTAGATGTGTGAAGGTTAGTGTCGTATGTAGGGAAGCTAATGATCCATCATGTACGACATTCCTGGGAGTGTGTCAACTTGTATTTTTATTACCATAGCATTTGTGTATGTTCAAATCAAATCAAATCAAATCAAATCAAATGTATTTATATAGCCCTTCGTACATCAGCTGATATCTCAAAGTGCTGTACAGAAACCCAGCCTAAAACCCCAAACAGCAAGCAATGCAGGTGGAGAAGCACGGTGGCTAGGAAAAACTCCCTAGAAAGGCCAATACCTAGGAAGAAACCTAGAGAGGAACCAGGCTATGTGGGGTGGCCAGTCCTCTTCTGGCTGTGCCGGGTGGAGATTATAACAGAACATGGTCAAGATGTTCAATGTTCATAAATGACCAGCATGGTCGAATAATAATAAGGCAGAACAGTTGAAACTAGAGCAGCAGCACAGTCAGGTGGAAGTTGAAACTGGAGCAGCAGCATGGCCAGGTAGACTGGGGACAGCAAGGAGTCATCATGTCAGGTAGTCCTGGGGCATGGTCCTAGGGCTCAGGTCAGTTGAAACTGGAACAGCAGCATGGCCAGGTGGACTGGGGACAGCAAGGAGTCATCATGTCAGGTAGTCCTGGGGCATGGTCCTAGGGCTCAGGTCCTCCGAGAGAGAGAAAGAAAGAGAGAAGGAGAGAATTAGAGAACACACACTTAGATTCACACAGGACACCGAATAGGACAGGAGAAGTACTCCAGATATAACAAACTGACCCCAGCCCCCCGACACATAAACTACTGCAGCATAAATACTGGAGGCTGAGACAGGAGGGGTCAGGAGACACTGTGGCCCCATCCGAGGACACCCCCGGACAGGGCCAAACAGGAAGGATGTTCTCTATAGTTATGTACTTGAAAATGTTTCAATCTACCAATTTGGCCACTTGGAGGCCACTTGGGTACATTTGGACAATCTCGTGAGGTACACCTGGGTGACTTCATACTAAATGATATGTAGCTCGCTCATTCTTGAAGGTATCAGTCTGAAACTTTGCACATACACTGTTGACCTCTTGTGGACAACATCTAAATTACATCCTTTCCTATCTGAATGTATGGCTTTTATTTTTCATGTCAAAGATGATACAACAAATAAAAATAGAAAATGTATGTTCTTTTGTTGTTTGTTTTATCTTTTACCAGATCTATTGTATTATGTTCTCCTACATTAATTTCACATATCCACAAACTTCAGTGTTTCCTTCCAAATAGTATCAAGAATATGCATAACCTTGCTTCGGATCCTGATTTGGGTATGTCATTTTAGGCGGAAATTGAAAGAAAGGGTGTGATCCTTAAGAGGATAAACAAAAATAGCAACAGACAAACAACACTAAATCAATCACAAATTTGATCCAATGATTGTATATACAATTGCATTATTTACCTCAGTCAACAGCTGTAGCTCCCATCCATACAGCAGGATATAGGGTGAGTACTCTGGAGGCCTGGATGCTGCTGTTGTGTGCAAAGAGAATGACCTTCAGGTTGTCCTCCCACCATTCCTGGAACCTATTAAGGGACTTGCCTGTGGCAGTCTTGAGGGTGTGGTTGGTCCGTTCTTCCAAACCTGGAGGAGGGAATAGGAAAGGGATATCTATTGACAATGGACTATATTGAGAAATGTCTGATTATGTACCATGGAAAAACAAAAACTAATTCTAAAAAAACTAAAACAAACCATTGGTGACAGAATATAACCGATAGCATCCGTACCTTGTTCCAGATTTTTGATTCCAAGCACCCTTTTTAAATGGGTTACAGAAGGGAATTTAGAGTTAAGCACGTTCTTGTCCTTTACAGACCTTAATGGGTATTGCCTCCACCCACTTGGTAAAATAATCGGTCGCCGTCATACACCAGCTGTTGCCATTCCTGGATTTCGTGAAGGGTCCGATGAGGTCCACCCCTAACATATAAAGTGTTAGAGAGAAGAATACTTCATTCTTACCCGTATCTGTGTCATTCAGTATGCAGATTTTTATATTTGTAAGGATAATGACACACAATCTATAATATTGAACTCTGCTGTGGTCAAATAAAGCAACCATTACAAAACAATTTATCAGGGCAAAATTTGAACTGTGACACTTACAGATCATGTGAAATAACTGATGGGCTTCAACTCCTACGTCAGTCTTCACCCTCTTAAAATTCTGTCAGACTAGACAGGTACAGACCTTTAAGTTGACAAATTGAAACATTGTGTTCTCTCTGATATGACATTAATTGAAATCATAATAATTTGAGATATAATAGAATGTGATCGATAAACAAAAGGTTATTTCACATGCCCAGCTGTCCACAAAGCTGTAGTACATCCTCTCTGTCTGTGTGTCTGTCTAGCAAAGGACCTAGTTGAGGGCAGTTGGAAAGACCATAATTGCGTACACCTATGCATTTGATTGATCAGGGTTAACATATAGCTAGATACCTCAATGTGACAGACATATAACTAAATGTATAACTAGCAAATATAACTAAATGTATAACTAGCAACTTCTAGATGACCAACTACCTAGATGGAAAAAAAACTACAAAAACAGTTAACGTTAGCGAGCTTGCTAATGTTAGCTAAACAAAAATGTCTGGCTAGCTAGCTAGCTGACTAGGCAGGCTGATGTAAGTAAATAAGTAATGTTACAGTAGCTAGCAAAAACAACTTAAATTATTAATTCCTATTTAACAATATTTTGTCATTTAAATACAAATATATGGTAAAGAATAATATTTGTCTTCGTCTAACGTTTATGTTAGACTACATACGGGGTCTTCTTCTTTGATACTATACTCCTGACTGGCTGGCGTTCCATGGTCCCCGACGCCAGGAGAGGGTTGAAGACAGATGAAAACGTGAATCAGCTAAATTAATGTTACTGTGTGAATTAAATTGTCATCTTAGAATTTTTTAGAGTTCACAAAGATCTATTCATTTTTATATATTTTATTGTACTGTAAGTGCTATGGATTTATTGTTACAGGGAGTGTTATTTTGTTCGTCGGGCAGCGGATAGTTCAAAGAGGGTGCGACACAAGGATGCGCTCCTATCATTTACATTGAGTTAATTCGATTTGAATCTGGCTGTGTTTTCCTGTCTTTTATTTTAACTAGCAAAGTGCAAAGAAATGTTCATTCAGGTTGGACGTGAGTTTCTGCTTGAATTTAGTTAAGATGACTTTTTTCATACTTTGAGAATTTGTTACCAAGCTCCTACAGTTGAAGTTGGAAAGTTTACATACACTTAGGTTGGAGTCATTAAAACTCGTTTTTTAACCACTCCACAAATGTATTGTTAATTAACAAACTATGGTTTTGGCAAGTCGGTTAGGACATCTACTTTGTGCATGACACAAGTCCTTTTTCCAACAATTGTTTACAGACAGATTATTTCACTGTATCACAATTCCAGTGGGACAGAGGTTTACAGACACTAAATTGACTGTGCCTTTAAACAGCTTGGAAAATTCCAGAAAATGATGTTATGGCTTTAGAAGCTTCTGATAGGCTAATTGGCATCATTTGAGTCAATTGGAGGTGTACCTGTGGATGTATTTTAAGGCCTACCTTCAAACTCAGTTCCTCTTAGCTTGACATCATGGGAAAATCAAAAGAAATCAGTCAAGACCTCAGAAAAAAATAGTAGACCTCCACAAGTCTGGTTCATCCTTGGGAGCAATTTCCAAATGCCTGAAGGTACCACGTTCATCTGTTCAAACAGTAGTATGAACGTATAAACACCATGGGACCACGCATCCGTCATACTGCTCAGGAAGGAGACATGTTCTGTCTCCTAGAGATGAACGTACTTTGGTGCGAAAATTGCAAATCAATCCCAGAACAACAGCAAAGGACCTTGTGAAGGTGCTGGAGGAAACAGGCACAAAAGCATCTATATCCACAGTAAAACGATTCCTATATCGACATAACCTGAAAGGCCGCTCAGCAAGGAAGAAGCCACTGCTCCAAAACCGCCATAAAAAAGCCAGACTACGGTTTGCAACTGCACATGGGGACAAAGATTGTACTTTTTTGAGAAGTGTCCTTTGGTCTGATGAAACAAAAATAGAACTGTTTGGCCATAATGACCATCCTTATGTGTGGAGGAAAAAGGGGGAGGCTTGCAAACCGAAGAACACCATCCCAACCATGAAGCATGGGGGTAGCATCATCATGCTGTGGGGGTGCTTTGCTGCAAGAGGGAATGGTGCACTTCACAAAATAGAGAACATCATGAGGGAGGAAAAGTATGTGGATATATTGAAGCAACATCAAGACATCAGTCAGGAAGTTAGCTTGATCGAAAATGGGTCTTCCAAATGGACAATGACCCCAAGCATACTTCCAAAGCTGTGGCAAAATGGCTAAAGGATAACAAAGTCAAGGTATTGAAGTGGCCATCACAAAGTCCTGATCTCAATCCTATAGAACATTTGTGAGCAGACCTGAAAAAGCATGTGTGAGCAAGGACCAAACCTGACTCAGTTACACCAGCTCTGTCAGGAGTATTGGGCCACAATTCACCCAATTTATTGTGGGAAGCTTGTGGAAGGCTACCCAAAACGCTTGACCAAAATGAAACAATTTAATAGCAATGCTACTAAATTCTAATTGAGTGTTTGTAAACTTCTGACCAATTTCTGACCCAGCTGAAATAAATAATTCTCTCTACTATTATTCTGACATTTCACATTCTTAAAATAAAGTGGTGATCCTAACTGACCTAAGACTGGGAATTTTTACTAGGATTAAATGTCAGGAATTGTGAAAATGCATTTGGCTAAGGTGTATGTAAACTTCCGACTTCAACTGTATGTGTATCAAACACACACCGTGTTTTCTCTTAGAGACTATTCTGAACTGAAGAAATGTGTTACCATGTTGTTTTATCCTATTGGTGATAGTCATATACTCTGTTATTCTGTAATGTATAATGTACACTGTAATTGTTTGTGTCAATTCTTTCATTATTAGTTAAATAGAGTAACTGCATTCCTTGTTTTACAGAGTAATTATTTGACTGACTAAATGCTTATAATTTAGAAGTTCTATTGGTAGTTGTTATTTACACTATACTCATACTGTAGCATATTCTTGGATGCCACCTTGACATCTCTGATCTGCTTGCCTCAATTAATTAATGCGGGAACATTGGTTGCCAGAATTAGTCTCTTAATAATTGCATAACGGTGCAAGTTAGACATGTTCATTATAGTCATACTGAGTCAGTGATACAATGATTCGCTATCTTGCTAGATCCTCCAGAGACGCACAGGGCCTGTTACATTTATTTTTTTACAGAAAACCATGCAACCACCACTCTAATATAGGCCTACACTCAGAAAAAAGGTGGTGGTGCTATCTACAACCTAAAAAGATTATTGCTCTGTCCCCATAGGAGAACCCTTTTTGGTTCCTGGTAGAAACCCTTCTGTGCCTAGGTAGAACCCTTTTGGGCTCCATTCCACAGAGGGTTTTACACGGAACCAAAACAAATTCTACTTGGAACCAAAAAGGGTTCTCCTTTGGTGACAGCAAAATAACTCTGTTGGAACCCCTTTCTCAAGTTTAGCCTGTAAGTTTAAACCATTTCAGTCTGTACTCAAACATCTGCCTGGTATTCAAGATAACATGCATCATAGTACCACCACCTTTAAAAGGTTTTCGTCAACCTCTGCTCAGACTTAAATAGCAGTGTTCCAAGAACCTCCACTATGGTTGACTGTAGTATCCTCAAACTGACAAAAAGGAGACACAAGAGGGTACCCCACACTCATTTTAGATCCCAATGGGTCTTTATTTTCATACTGCTCCCACTCTCATCACTATCTCCTTTGCCATCTTATCACGTCTTTTCTTGGATCTCCATCCACACACACACACACACAACTGTAGCATCTTCTTTACATTTCTCACATTTTAGGCATCCAGCTGAGGCCTTGGATGGATCATGTTGCACTGACATGGGCACAGGGGCATGTATATACAGTAATTTTTGTGTGGCACCAAATTAGTTCAACAGGAGAAGAGGATTTGGTTGCTTGTGGAGGGAGATTTAATTTATCAATTAGATAAATAATACTAGCACATACAATTACATTATTGTAGAATAGGCTACCCCTGTATCCAGACTATATTAGGATACCGTTATGATTTCGTTGGTCTTGTCAGGCATGATTTAAGGTCTTCGATCAAAGTTGTATGTTGCACCTCATTTCCCTTCTTCATTGAAAAGTACTTATGCATCCCCCATTCAATTCAGCTCTAGTGTGAATGTGTAGGCCTAGAAACAGTGGAAAAAATGCAATGGCATGTCGGGGTAGTGTATTACAAAGTAAAATATGTATATCCTAAAGCAATACGTGTGTATATTTTCATGTACAATTGAATTCATCCATGAAATAAATAATACTAACACATAAAATTATGTTTTTATTAGCCTACTTGACACAGTAAATAATATTGCCTATGTGCCTTCAACTCGTTACCAACAAAAAGTAATTATTTTCAAATAAACCAAATTTGCTATATCAACACAGTAGGCCAAAATATATCCTGCTGTGGCACCCGGCCCGCCACAGCAGTCACTAGTGCGCGATGAGACAAGGATATTCCTGCTGGCCAAACCCTCCTTAACCCGGACGACGCCAATTGTGCACCGCCCCATGTTGTTGATTGCGGGAGAGACATCCCAAGGTACCCGAATAGCACGGACCCTCTGGGAAAGCCTATGAACTCCTCTATTCGACTGAAAGTCACGGTCACAACTCTTATTGGTTGTCTGATACTGGGAACTGGTAACAACACCATCTGTGATTTGCTAACAACATTTAGATATGTATACAGCGAGATTAGATACTATACCATCCCATGAGGTGTTGAGGGAAAGACAGATTATCTATAGATTGGACATAACATTTTCTAGGCCATTAGCAATAACAGGAAATACACCTTATGCACCTTATGACTTTCATGAACATGCAGGCGTCACGCAGAGGTTAGCCACAGGGTGGTACTGTTGCCTAGGTTTATTAACACGCAGGCGTCACGCAGACGTTAGCAAGGCGTTGGTCTCATGTCATGCCAGTTAGACTTTCAATGGCAGGCTATAGACACACGGTGGTACGGTTGCCTAGGCTTAATTTTGGCTCATATCACCCCCCATAGCGCACATTTTCAGGTGACTGCTATGCAAAAGACTGCAGCTTGGTGCACGCGAAGGAACTGCGCAGGCAACCAGCCGTTTTATGACAGCAATTGCTACACTAGTTTGTAAAGATAAAATGGCCAACTAATATACCAAATGGTTTCTTCAGCTGCACACATAATTCACTCTTCCTCAAAATACCGAACAGTTGGCAGCAACACTAATTCTGTAGCTAACTAGCTACTACCACGTTCTAACTAATTTGTTGCATGTTTTCATTATTTATCGGAATGTCGGACACTCTAGGGGACGGAAAGTTGGAGCTGAAACAAGCCAGCAAAGAAGTAAAGGAGAGCGAGAACGTGGCGGAAAAATACTCAGCCATGACAGTGAGCAAGAACAGCGAAATTGTCATGGGTGATCTGTCAATGTCGTCCGCTGCGTTTAGTGCGGTCCCTACTCACAAACCTGTCAAAAAGGTAAGACACATTAGCTATGTACGTATGTGTTTATTTTGCTACTTTTCTTATCTTCACATCATGTCCCATTCAGGATGTCCCATCTAAACATAACGTAATTCAATTATATTTTTGACTTCGTTAGTAGCTTCTGCAATCCAACCATTTATTCTCAATGCATTTATAGTATTATTGCAGGTGTACACTTGGTGCAGTAATTTACGGTCTATGTCTGTCACCCACCCCCATAAACAGTGTTGATTTTAGCATGTATATCTTGGTGGGGCAAACACATTTTTTAGATGCATGCCAGCAGAGCCACTACACACGACACTAAACAATACATTAATTGCACTATAACGGTGACAAACGGTGCCCACAAACCGTTGGGGCCTACGTAAATGTGTCCCAACAGCAGAGCTTTTTTGCTTAAACAAATGTTGTTTCTACGGACAATTAAGCTGTACAAACTATGGTATAAGGGAATGATGAGCAGATAAGAGGGATTCCATAATTTCAATTAAGACATTAATGATTGAGCTAGGACGAATGTAGTCAACATAACTTTAAGTTCAGCACTTTTGAAATGTACAGTGACAGAATTCAGAACATGGGTCGTTCTTACGGTATTCTACCTGTACACCAAGTCATAACCATAGGATAAATAAAGGGGGTATATAAACAGACAATGAAAGCTCTTACAATATTCAATGTTTACATTTATCTATAACAGGATATAGGCTATGCACCACCAACAGTAGGCTAAGTTATGAGGGGGAAAGGGACCAAATTATTAGAGTGAGGCACATGGGCTTCTAACAGCTTACTACACAACATACTAGAGGTCGACCTAATATGATTTTTCAACGCCGATACCGATTATTGGAGGACCAAAAAAAGTTGATACCGATTAATCAGCTGATTTATATTTTATTTATTTATTTGTAATAATGACAATTACAACAATACTGAACGAACACTTTTATTTTAACTTAATATAATACTTCAATAAAATCAATTTATCTTCAAATAAATAAGGAAACATGTTCAATTTGGTTTAAATAATGCAAAAACAAAGTGTTGGAGAAGAAAGTAAAAGTGCAATATGTGCCATGTAAAAAAGCTAACGTTTAAGTTCCTTGCTCAGAACATGAGAACATATTAAAGCTGGTGGTTCCTTTTAACATGAGTCTTATATTCCCAGGTAAGAAGTTTTAGGTTGTAGTTATTATAGGAATTATAGGACTATTTCTCTCTATACCATTTGTATTTCATCAACCTTGGATGTTGATGGATGTTTTTATAGGCACTATAGTATTGCCAGTGTAACAGTATAGCTCCCGTCCCTCTCCTCGCCCCTACCTGGGCTTGAACCAGGGACACATCGACAACAACCACCCTCGAAGCATCGTTACCTATCGCTCCACAAAGGGAACAACTACTTCAAGGTCTCAGATTGAGTGACGTCACGATTGAAACGCTATTAACGCTATTAACTAGTTAGCCATTTCACATCGGTTACACCAGCCTAATCTCGGGAGTTGATAGGCTTGAAGTCATAAACAGCTCAATGCTTGAAGCACAGCGAAGAGCTGCTGGCAAATAAAGGAAAGTGCTGTTTGAATGAATGCGTACGAGCCTGCTGCTGCCTACCACCACTCAGTCAGACTGCTCTATCAAATATCTAATCATATACTTAATTATAACATAATAACACACAGAAATACGAGCCTTAGGTCATTAATATGGTAAAATCTGGAAACTATCATTTCGAAAACAAGACGTTTATTCTTTCAGTGAATCTAACGAGTGGCATCCCTTAGTCTAAATATTGCTGTTACATTGCACAACCTTCAATGTTATGTCATAATTATGTACAATTCTGGCAAATTAATTACGGTCTATGTAATTAAGAAATGGTCTTCACACAGTTCGCAATGAGCCAGGCGGCCCAAAATGCTGCATATACCCTGACTCTGCTTGCACAGAAAGCAAGAGAAATGACACCATTTCCCTAGTTAAAAGAAATTAATGTTAGCAGGCAATATTAACTAAAGATGCAGGTTTAAAAATAAATACTTATGTATTGATTTTAATGAAAGGCATTGATGTTTATGGTTAGGTACACATTGGTGCAACGACAGTGCTTTTTTCGTGAATGCGCTTGTTAAATCATCACCCGTTTGATGAGGTAGGCTGTGATTTGATGAGAAATTAACAGGCACCACATCGATTATACGCAACGCAGGACAAGCTAGATAAACTAGTAATATCATCAACCATGTGTAGTTAACTAGTGAATATGTTAAGATTGATTGTTTTTTATAAAGTAAGTTTAATGCTAGCTAGCAACTTACCTTGGCTTCTTGCTTTACTCGTGTAACAGGTGGTCAGCCTGCCACGCAGTCTCCTCGTGGAGTGCAATGTAATCGGCCACAATCGGTGTCATTTTTGTGTGATTACGATTGTCATGAAAACTTGAAATCGGCCCTAATTAATCGGCTATTCCGATTAATCGGTCGACCTCTACAACATACACATAGAATTACTTTCATAGCTACAGTATATATATCTCCCTGGCATATTACATAATTTATGCATCAGCATTCAATACATTTTTGGACTCACCTTGTTGTGCTGTGCTCACTTGAACAGGAAGGTGGCGTGGTGGTCCTTTCTGTGGGCAAATGTTGTCATCAAACTTTGTCATCAGTCTGGCATTTCTGGGTTTATGGTGCGTTCAAGACAACTGGGAACTCTGGGGGGGGGGGGGAAACAAGGTCGAATCATGACGTCAGTGATCTTCAAGTTAGAGCTCTAGAAAGAGGCTTGAGTTCCCGACTTGGAATTCCGAGTTGGATGACCGTTCAAGGCGTATTTTACCAGTCAGAGCTCCCCCCCCCCCCCCCAGAGTTCCCAGTTGTCTTGAACTCAGTGAAGTCTGAGATTTCCCAGTTCTGAGATTTCAGTTGTTTTGAACGCGGCAGAAGTCATGCTGGGTTGACAATGTATACAACCTTTTCTGGCCCCATGGTGTTAAGTGTTTATCCTTTTAAGCTCGGAAAAAGAAACCCTTAAACCCAGACTTGGACTACACACCCACTCCACTGAATAGCAGGCTAGTGATAGCTTTGCAACGCTTGCAGTTAGCCACTGATTCCTTCCAAACCACTCACTGTTGAATTTGCGATTTCCAACTTGTGTAATGTTTGGCCGATGAGCACTTATACATTTGATCTATAATTTCTCTTCATATGACAAGGATCGAATAGTAGATTGTCGACTTGATTCGGGATGATGACTGCTTGTCTAGCTTGCTAGCTAAGATTTTGAAAGTATGATGACATGATCAGTCCAGTCAAAGCTACGGTAGATATAAGGTGATTTGGTGTCAATTTATCTATGGTCAATGACCTTGAGCCTTCTTGGATGGGCACTTCTAATGTAACTCTATTGCAGGACCCAAGGGGCTTGAATTTTCAAGCTATCCCTGTAGATTTTGTGGTGACGTAGTGTCCCCATGAGTGACAGAACATTAAACCAATCATGGCGCAACTAGAGAACATTACCAACGTCTACACTCGTATTTTCCACTGGCTGCCCCACCATCACAGAAAGCATTCTGGTAGGCTGAAACACCTGCATTTTGGAGCTGCCTTACCCAAGAAAGCAAAAAAGAGACCATGTTTGTATGCGGCTTTATTAACTCAATGTTTATTTATAAATGTTTTTTATTTATTTTTTACATTGTTCGCAAACTGATGTGACACCTGCCCTGAATAATGCGACGCCACTGCCCATAACCAGACTTGGGCACAGTGTTAATGGAATTTGATTTATTGGCCACAAGCTGTCAGCTACAGTAAGGCCTAGTTTGCATTTAAAGTTGGAATATGTAACTTTTTGGGCGACCCGACCAAATTCACATAGAAATGTAAGTTATAGATTTGTCATTTTCATTACAAGCAATTGTAGTAAGTTGTAGATCTGTTCTATGTGCACAATTGCTATGCTTCCTGTTAAGTTTTAGTGTATTTTACTCAATAGTGTGCAACTGCAGTCTGCAATTTGGGGTGTTCCTGCAGATAGCCCCCCCCCCCCATCACCCCATTGGTTCCTTCATGAAACCCCTCCCTTAAGCACCCCATTGGTTCCTGCATAAAATCAGTTAGCTAGCCAGCACACAGTGTCACTCCTCCTCCCGTCAAGTGGGGTGAAGGACATGCAGGAGGTTGGGGGGGCACCGTGTCCTAGCTAGCTAGCTGGTTTCATGAAGGAACCAGTGGGATGCTCGATGGGGGAACACCTGCAGGAACGCCTCAAATTGCTGGCCACAATTGCACCCTTCTTTTTCCTTTTGGTTTTATACACCAGCTTCAAACTGCTGAAAATACAATATTTTTGGTTAATTAAAATATATTTCAGATGTTTAGATAATTACAGTGATTCTCAAAACTGCTTGTTTTGTCACAAAACTGAAATTAGGCAAACTATTCGAATTTTAGCACCCAGGAATAGGCAAAGTGGAGAAACTTCACACACATAAAAACACACCTTGAAAAAAACACAATTAAATGGGAATTTCACCCTGGTTCTGCTACGACATATAGTCATTACTGTAATAACAACATTACTTTTTTATCATTAACAAATACATTTATGCATATCTGGTCTGGGTGGGAAAGCCCCATGCCCATTCCATATCGGGTCCTACCTGCAACATCAGTAACACCTGCTGCAACATCACTGTACAGCTCTAAGACTATATGGTCAGAAAGTGTGCAGGTGCCATGTCCTGTGTCACTAGTAACTTATTAAACAAGTGCCCTTTTTTATGTAGCTACTAAAACCTACTGACTTAGGTGTTTATCATCCATGGAAGGCATAGGAAATATGGTAATAATAGTATTATATGAACTCAGAAAATCAGCTTGGATAGCATTAGAAAGACTACCCTGTACAATCTCACCTTCTCATGCTCTGAATAAACATTAGCTTGGAACGCTCTCCTGCGTTAGCACCCAGAAGCAGCCTGGCATATTATGCAAGCCAGAGGTGCAATGTTACGCTCAATGAATGCACACACACACGCACACTTGGTGGTTGTTATGCAACACTGGTTCGAATCAATGATTTATGTGTGCACTAGATGACTGACAGGGTTTTATGTATAAAAACCTTTAAGTACCTTTTTAAAATTATAACTATTTTTTTTGAGAAAGTATTAATGTCAATATCCCCACCAAAACAAAAAATACTTAAATGCATGTGTTTTGTCCTTTAAACATTTAAATTAAATACTGCAGAATTCCATTCATTCCTATGGAGCTCTGCTTTTCTGAGTGCCAGTATGGCTTCAAAGCCTCTCCATGGCCAAAACATAGCATCAGCAGTCCAGGGTTTATACACATCATTGTTTGGATTCCAGCAGGAAGTGAGTCTGTGAGCAATAGAAGTGGACATACAGTTTCAGAGTGAGAGCGAAAGGTTTTTGTTACATTTCAGTTTGTTCACACAGATTTATGGGCCTATTTCACATGATAATTCCAATACAGTGTAGGCTTATTATTCTTTTGTAGAGAAAATGTAAGGACAGATACAGACAAGGAGCTACAGGTGAGCAGTTATGCTGGGACTTGACCTTAGCTATGTGTGGGTGGTATTTGATATTTTATTAGGCTCCCCATTAGCTGTTGCAAAAGCAGCAGCTACTCTTCCTGGGGTCCACACAAAACATGAAACATAATACAGAATGACATAATACAGAACATCAATAGACAAGAACAGCTCAAGGACAGAACTACATAAAAACATTTTAAAGGCACATGCAGCCTACATATCAATGCATACACCAAACTATCTAGATTCTCATAGTTGTGTTCCTGTTCAATTGATATTATAGGTGAATGTGACAGTGTTCACTTTGATGGTTTGAATTATGTCATTCTGTATTATGTTTCATGTTTTGTGCTTTTTGAGGTGTTTATCTGTTTTTTAAAAACCAGGTTGGCTGTTTATTTGAGCAATATGAGATGGAAGGAAGTAACATGCAAGGGCTCTATATAATATTGTACACTTTCTTGAATTTGTTCTGGATTTGGGGACTGTGAAAAGGCCCCTGGTGGCATGTCTGGTGGGATAAGTGTTTTTGCTAGTGTTCAGGGGGCAGTTATACAACACAACAGAGCCACTGTTGCACTTTTTTAAAAGAGCATACATCCACAAACTACTCCTCTTGAAACTAGGGGGCACTATTTTTATTTTTGGAAAAATAACGTTCCCAAAGTAAACCGCCTATTTCTCAGGACCAGATGCTAGAATATGCATATAATTGACAGATTAGGATAGAACACTCTAAAGTTTCCAAAACGGTCAAAATATTGTCTGTGAGTATAACAGAACTGATATTGCAGGCAAAACCCTGATAAACATCAAACCAGGAAGTGGCTTCTATTTTGAAAACTCCATGTTCCATAGCCTCCCATTGCTCCATTTAAAGGGATATCAACCAGATTCCTTTTCCTATCGCTTCTTCAAGGTTTCAACAGTCTTCAGACATAGTTTCAGGCTTTTATTTTGAAGAATGAGTGTGAACGACCACATTTCGTAAGTGGATAGGTGGGGGCTCTCAGTGAGTTGCATGCAAAAGAGAAAGGCGGCCATTGTTACTCCCGGTCCTAGTGAAAAGCCAACTGTCCCGGTTGATATATTATCGAATAGATATTTGAAAAACACCCTGAGGATTGATTATAAAAAACGTCTGACATGTTTCTGTGGACATTATGGATATAATTTGACATTTTTGTCTGCGTTGTCGTGACCGCCCTTTCCGGTCGATTCCTTGGCATAACGCACCAAACTAACTGAGGTATTTGGATATAAAAAATATCTTTATGGAACAAAAGGGACTTTTGTTGTCTAACTGGGAGTCTCGTGAGTGAAAACATCCAAAGGTCATCAAAGGTAAACGATTAATTTGATTGCTTTTCTGATTTTCGTGACCAAGTTACCTGACGCTAAGTGTACTTATTGTTTTGTTGAGCGATCAATAAACTTACACAAACGCTTGTATTGCTTTCGCTGTAAAGCATAATTTCAAAATCTGAGACGACAGGTGGATTAACAAAAGGCTAAGCTGTGTTTTGCAATATTGCACTTGTGATTTCATGAATATGAATATTTTCTAGTAATATTATTTGACTGTGGCGCTATGCTATTCAGCGTTGCTGATGACAATTATCCCGGATCCAGTATGGGTGGTTCAGAGAGGTTAAAAGCGATACATTACTCTTGACACTTTGTCAGCCCGTCTGTTTTTACCCCCTTTTTCGTGGTATCTAATTGTTAGTAGCTATCTTGTCTCATCGCTACTACTCCCGTACGGGCCCGGGAGAGACGAAGGTTGAAAGTCATGTGTCCTCCGATACACAACCCAACCAAGCCGCACTGCTTCTTAACACAGCACGCATCCAACCTGGAGGAAACACCGTGCACCTGGCAAACTTGGTTAGCGTGCACTGCGCCCGGCGCGCCACAGGAGTCGCTGGTGCGCGATGAGACAAGGATATCCCTACCGGCCAAACCCTCCCTAACCCGGACGACGCTATGCCAATTGTGCGTCGCCCAATGGACCTCCCGGTCACAGCCGGTTACGACAGAGCCTGGGCACGAACCCAGAGTCTCTGGTGGCACAGCTGGCGCTTCAGTACAGCGCCCTTAACCACTGCGCTACCCGGGAGGCACGAAAGCAGCAGTCTTGTCATACATACCATTGGATATATGTCAAAACTCCCTAAGGAGATGTGGGTGTGGAGTCAGGCGCAGGAGAAACAAGTTCAGAATGAAAAGGGCATTTAATAAACCAGCTCAAAAATCAAAAAAAGGATTGGTGGCAGCTAGTAGACCGGCGACGACGAACGCCGAGCGCCGCCCGAATAGGGAGAGGAGCCACAGTACATGACAGTACCCCCCCACACTGACGCCAGCCTCGAGGACGACCCGGAGGGCGAGGCGCAGGGCATTCAGAATGGAGGCGGTGGAACTCACCCAGCAGAGATGGGTCCAAGATGTCCCCCACCGGCACCCAGCACCTCTCCTCCGGACCGTACCCCTCCCAATCCACAAGGTACTGCAGGCCCCCCACCCGAAGTCTAGAGTCCAGGATGGACCGTACAGTGTACGCCAGACCCCCCTCGATGTCCAGGGGGGGGCGGAGGGACCTCCCGTACCTCAACGTCCTGTAGTGGACCAGCCACCACCGGCCTGAGGAGAGACACATGAAACGAGGGGTTAAGAGGGGAGCTGTAACCTATAACACACCTCGTTTATTCTCCTCTGGACTTTAAATGGCCCAACAAACCACGGACCCAGCTTCCGGCAGGGCAGGCGGAGAGGCAGGTTTCGGGTCGAGAGCCAGACCCTGTCCCCTGGTGCGAACATGGGGGCCTCACTACGGTGGCGATCAGCGCTCAGCTTCTGTCGCCCACCGGCCTGTTTAAGGGATTCCTGGACGGCTCTCCAGGTCTCCTTTGAGCGCTCCACCCAATCCTCCACCGCAGGAGCCTCGGTCTGACTTTGATGCCACGGTACCAGGACCGTCTGATAACCCAACACGCACTGAAACGGCGACAGGAGTGGCGAAGTGAATTCTGGGCCATCTCGGGCCATGGGACGAACCTCGCTCACTCTCCAGGCCGGTCCTGGCAATACAACAGCAGAAACCTGCCCACATCCTGATTCACTCTCCACCTGCCCATTACTCTTGGGTTGAAAACCAGAGGTCAGGCTGATCGAGACCCCCAGATGCTCCATGAACGCCTTCCAAACCAGGAAAGGGAAATTATATCCTCAGGCACCCCGTAGTGCCGGAAGACGTGTGTAAACAGGGCCTTCGCAGTCTGTAGGGTCGTAGGGAGACCCGGCAAAGGGAGGAGACGGCAGGAATTAGAGAACCGATCCACAACGACCAGGATCGTGTGTTCCCCTGTGACGGAGGAAGATCGGTAAGAAAGTCAACAGACAGGTGTGACCAAGGCAGCTGTGGAATGGGGAGGGGCTGTAACTTCCCTCTATGCAGGTGTCTAGGAGCCTTACACTGAGCGCACACCGAACAGGAGGAAACATAAACCCTCACATCCTTAGCCAAGGTGGGCCACCAGTACTTCCCCCTAAGAGCCCGCACTGTCCTCATCAATCCCCGGATGACCAGAGGAGGGTAGCATGTAGGCCCACCTGATCAATCTATCACAAACACCAAGTGGGACGTACTTCCGGGCCCGCTGGACACTGTGGTGGAGGAGGTTCTAACCGAGACGCCCGCTCGATGTCCACGTCCACCTCCCATAACACCGGTGCCACCAGACAAGAGGCCGAAAGTATGGGGGTGGGATCGATGGGCCTCTCCTCCGTATCATAGAAACGTGACAGTGCGTCGGCCTTCGCGTTACGGGAACCTGGTCTGTAAGAGATAGTAAGGCGAAACCTGGTAAAAAAACATCGCTCACCTTGCCTGGCGAGGACTCAGTCTCCTCGCCGTCCGGATGTACTCCAGATTACGGTGGTCAGTCCAGATGAGAAAAGAGTGTTTCGCCCCCTCAAGCCAATGTCTCCACACCTTCAGAGCTTTTACCACAGCCAGCAACTCCCGATTCCCCACATCATAGTTTCGCTCAGCCGGACTGAGCTTCCTTGAAAAGAAAGCGCAGGGGTGAAGCTACGGGGGTGCGCCCGAGCGCTGCGATAGCACGGCTGCAACCCCAGCCTCGGATGCGTCCCTCTCCACTATGAATGGCAAAGAGGGGTCCGGATGCGCCAATACGGGAGCGTCGGTAAATAACGCTTTCAGACGACCAAAAGCTCTGTACACCTCCACCGACCACCACAAACGTGCCGGCTCTCCCTTCAGCAGTGAGGTAATGGGAGCAGCCACCTGCCCAAAACCCCGGATAAACCTCTGGTAGTAATTGGCAAACCCTAAAAACCGCTGCACCTCCTTTACGTGGTCGGAGTCAGCCAATTACGCACGGCCGCAATGCGGTTACACTCCATCACCACCCCAGATGTGGAAATGCGATACCCCAGGAAAGAGACGGCTTGTTTGGAGAACACACATTTCTTGGCATTGACGTACAGGTCATGCTCCAACAGTCGCCCAAGTACCTTGTGCACCAGAGACACATGCGCGGCGCGTGTGGCAGAATAGATCAGTATGTCATCGATGTAAACCACCACACCCTGCCCATGCAGGTCCCTGAAAATCTCGTCAACAAAGGATTGGAAAACTGCTGGAGCATTTTTCAACCCATAAGGCATGACGAGCTACTCATAATGACCAAATTTGGTACTGAACGCGGTTTTCCACTCATGTCCAACCCGGATTCGCTCCAAGTTATATGTGCTCCTAAGATCCAGTTTTGTGAAGAAGCGTGCTCCGTGGAATGATTCCACCGCCGTGGCGATGAGAGGTAGCGGGTAACTGAACCCCATTGTGATGGAATTTAGACCTCTATAGTCAATGCACGGATGCAGGCCTATCTCCTTCTTCTTCACAAAAAAGAAACTCGAGGAGACAGGTGATGTGGAGGGAATGTACCCCTGTCCCAGAGATTCGATGACATGTCTCCATAGCCACCGTCTCCTCCTGTGACAGGGGATACACGTGACTCCTGGGAAGTGCGGCGTTTACCTGGAGGTTTACAGAAGGTGATTGCCAAATCAGCATATTCGGGGGGAATGCGCACAGTGGAGACTTGGTCTGGACTCTCCACCGTCGTTGCACCGATGGAAACTCCTACACACCTACCTGAGCACTCCTCTGACCAACCCTTAAGAGCCCCCTGTTTCCATGAAATTTTAGGATTGAGATAAGCCAACCAGGGAATACCCAGCACCACTGGAAACGCAGGAGAATCAATGAGGAAGAGACTAATCCGCTCCTCATGACCCCCCCTGTGTCACCATGTCCAGTGGAACCATGGCCTCCCTGATCAGCCCTGACCCTAACGGTCGACTATCTAGGGTGTGCACAGGGAAGAGTTGGTCTATTTGAACCAAGGGAATCCCTAACTTACGCGCGAAACCGCGGTCCATTAAACTCCCTGCTGTGCCTGAATCGACTAGCGCCTTAAGCTGGGAATGAGGGGAAAAATCAGGAAAGGAAATCAACACATAGATATGACCAACAGGGGGCTCTGGGTGAGCTGGGTGCTGACTCACCTGAGGTGTTCGAGTCATGCTCTGCCTGCTCTCTCGGCTCCCAGACGAGCTCCTCCAGCACCTGTCAGCAGTGAGTCCTCTCCGACCACAACTGGTGCAGGAGGAGGCTCCTCCTCCGGATGCCCTAGCAGCAGCAGCACCCACTGTCGGAGCAGGAGCGCTGGGGGGTGGAACGAACAGACCCTGGTCAGGACACCTGCGAGCAGCCAGCAAGTTGTCCAGCCTGATGGACATGTCTATTAGCTGGGCCAGAGTGAGAGTAGTGTAACGACAGGCTAGCTCCCTGCGGACATACTCCCGCAGACTACACCTATAATTGTCCATCAGGGCCCTGTCATTCCACCCCACGCCGGTGGCCAGGGTCCGGAACTCCAGCGCGAAATCCTGCACGCTCCTCGTCTCCTGCCTTAAGTGAAACAGCCGTTCACGCCCCGTTCTGCCCTCGGGTGGGTGATCGAACACCGCCCGGGAGCGGCTGGTGAACTCTGGGTAATGGTCCCTCGCTGAGTCCGGGCCCTCCCAGACCGTGTTGGCCCACTCCAGGGCTTTACCTGAAAGGCAGGAGACGAGGACGTTGACACTCTCCTCTCCCGAGGGAGTCTGGTGAACGGTCAACAGATACAGCTACAGCTGGAGCAGGAACCCCTTACACTCGGCAGCCGTCTCATCGTAGTCCCTCGTCGAATCCCGCTGGGGCCGGACGCCGCCAGAGAGGGTGGTGGTGCAGGATGGAGAGTGGCTGGAGACTGGGTAGGGAGGCCGCTCCTCTCCCATCTCTCCATTCTCGCCAACACCTGATCCATAGCTGTCCCCAAACGGTGTAATACCGCTGTATGTTGTTGCATGGACGGGGTGGGCGCGTTAGCTCCTGCTGACTCCATGATATCCGGTGCGGGATTCTGTCAAAACTCCCCAAGGAGATGTGGGTGTGGAGTCAGGCGCAGGAGAAACAAGTACAGAATGAATAGGGTGTTTAATAAACCAGCTCAAAAATCACAGGACACCTGACTACAGCAGTAGCCATGAAACACACTCAGACACAGTCCAGGGAAAAACCACCTGTAAAACATGAACTAGCGAAAAAACGCAACCCAAACTGACAGTAAACGAAAACAATCCCGCACAAATGTGTCTGTGTGGTGTTCACATGTAGTGAGAGCAGCATAAGCTTGTTTCCCACAAATCAAATTTTATTTGTCACATGCGCTGAATAGAACAGGTGTAGTAGACCTTACAGGGACATTTTTATTTACAAGCCTTTAACCAACAATGCAGTACCTAAATACCTAACAAAAAGTAAGAGTTAAGCATAACAAATAATTAGACAACACAGTAAATCACAATAGCGGGGCTATATACAGGGGGTACCGATACAGAGTCAATGTGCGGGGGCACTGGTGTCGAGCGTGGGGGTGGGGGCGCAATGCAAATAGTCTGGGTAGTGCCGTGTCTTTGGCATCATTAAAAGTGAAGGCTGTTATTTTATCAAATCAATTCTCTGTAATTATTATTACGTGATTAAACGAATCATGTAAATGTAATTAACTAGGAAGTCGGGGAACCAAGGAAAATCTTCAGATTACAAAGTTATAATTTTCCTAATATAACTCTTCAGATATTTTAAAATCTGATCAATCAGTCTTCTAATTAATAAATTATTCTCTACCTCAAGTTAGTATCATTACAAATGCCGTTTGATTAGATGTTCAGGAGTCTTATGACTTGGGGGTAGAAGCTGTTTAGAAACCTCTTGGACCTAGACTTGGCGCTCCGGTACCGCTTGCCGTGCGGTAGCAGAGAGAACAGTCTATGACTAGGGTGGCTGGAGTCTTTGACCATTTTTAGGGCCTTCCTCTGACACCACCTGGTATAGAGGTCCTGGATGGCAGGAAGCTTGGCCACAGTGATGTATTCGCCGTACGCACTACCCTCTGTAGTGCCTTGTGGTCGGAGGCCGAGCAGTTGCCATACCAGGCAGTGATGCAACCCGTCAGGATGCTCTTGATGGTGCAGCTGTAGATCCTTTTGAGGATCTGAGGACCCATGCCAAATATTTTCAGTCTCCTGAGGGGGAATAGGTTTTGTTGTGCCCTCTTCACGAGTGTCTTGGTGTGCTTGGACCATGTTAGTTTGTTGGTTATGTGGACACCAGGGAACTTGAAGCTCTCAACCTGCTCTACTGCAGCCCCGTCGATGAGAATGGGAGCGTGCTCGGTCCTCCTTTTCCTGTAGTCCACAATCATCTCCTTTGTCTTGATCACGTTGAGGGAGAGGTTGTTGTTGTCCTTGCACAACACGGTCAGGTCTCTGATATCCTCCCTATAGGCTGTCTCATCGTTGTCAGTGATCTGGCCTACCACTGTTGTGTCATCTGCAAATTTAATGATGGTGTTGGGAGTTGTGCCTGGTCATGCAGTCATGAGTGAACAGGGAGTACAGGAGGGGACTGAGTACACACCCCTGAGGGGCCCCTGTGTTGAGGATCAGCATGGCGGATGTGTTGTTACCTACCCTTACCACCTGGGGGTGGCCCGTCAGGAAGTCCAGGATCCAGTTGCAGAGTGAGGTGTTTAGTCCCGGGGTCCTTAGCTTAGTCATGAGCTTTGAGGGCACTATGGTGTTGAACGCTGAAATGAATAGCATTCTCACATAGGTGTTCCTTTTCTCCAGGTGGGAAAGGGCAGTGTGGAGTGCAATAGAGATTGCATCATCTGTAGGTCTGTTGGGGCGGTATGTGAATTTGAATGGGTCAAGGGTTTCTGGGATAATGGTGTTGATGTGAGCCATGACCAGCCTTTCAAAGCACTCATGGCTAAAGATGTGAGTGCTATGGGTCGGTAGTCATTTAGGCAGGTTATCTTAGTGTTCTTGGGCACAGGGACTATGGTGGTCTGCTTAAAACATGTTTGTATTACAGAGTCAGACAGGGAGAGGTTGAAAATGTCTGTGAGTATAACAGAACTGATATGGCAAGCAATCCATCCAGATTTTTTTTCCCAGCTCACCACTGATTACAATGTCTGTGGCTTTTTACAATGGCAATGGCTTTTTTGGGATATAAAGTAAACTTTATCAAACAAAATGACTATTTGTTATGTAGCTGGGAACCTTGTGATTGCAACCAGATGAAGATCTTCAAAGGTAAGTGATTTATTTTATCGCTATTTCTGACTTTTGTGACGCCTCTGCTTGGTTGGAAATGTATGTAATGCTTTTGTGTGCGAGGCGCTATCCTCAGATAATCACATGGTGTGCTTTTGCCGTAAAGCCTTTTTGAAATCTGACAAAGCGGCTGGATTAACAAGAAGTTAAGCTTTTAACTGATGTATAACACTTGTATTTTCATGAATGTTTAATATTACGATTTCTGTATTCTGAATTTCGCACTCTGCAATTTCACCGGATGTTGTCGATGTGGGACGCTAGCGTCCCAATGAGCCGTAAGAGGTTAATACATGGCTGACAGACAAGTTCCTTACTTTCTCCCCCTTCCTCTTGCCTCTTCCATTTTTGCAGTAATGCTGCAATTAGTTGTTTGTAATTTTGAGTAGAGCAGACATTTTCATATATTTTTGTTAGCTCCATGTGTGACACACGCACTCTCTCTCCATTTTCTCACATAAACACACACACACCACTCTCTCTCCCACAAAGCATACACACACTACTGCCAACTTTAAAAACATTAGCCACCAATAAGAATGTAAGGAGCACCAGAAAGATGGATTCTTTAATATAGTTTAGGATGACATTTTTAGGCCTATATTAATCCTGCTTTTTTAAGCGCATCTCGTGACTAGCAGACATGACAGTAAAACAATTTGGTTTTTAAAGAGAAGTGTATCAAAACCAGAGGTCGACTGATTAATCGGCATGGGCGATTAATTAGGGCCGATTTTCAAGTTTTCATAACAATCAGTAATCTGCCTTTCTGGATGCTGATTATGGCCGATTACATTGCAATCCATGAGGAAACTGTGTGGCAGGTTGACCACCTGTTACGTGAGTGCAGCGTCAAAAGGACCTTGTGGCAGCAAGGAGCCAAGGTAAGTTGCTAGCTAGCATTAAACTTATTTTATAAAAAACAATCGATCTTCACATAATTACTAGTTAACTACACATGGTTGATGATATTACTAGGTTAACTAGCTTGTCCAACGTTGCATATAATTAATTCAGTGCCTGTTAGGCTGTCATTCGATGATAAATTATTTCAACTTGATGAAACGGGTGATGAATTAACAAAAGCGCATTTGCGAAAAAGCACATTTGTTGCACAAATGTACCTAACCATAAACATCAATGCTTTTCTTAAAATCATTACACAGAGGTATATATTTTTAAACCTGCATATTTAGTTAAAATAAATACATGTTAGCAGGCAATATTAACTAGGGAAATTATGTCACTTCTCTTGCGTTCAGTGCAAGCAGAGTCAGGATATATGCAACAATTTGGGCCGCCTGGATCGTTGCGAACTGTTTCTTCCTAACAAAGACCGTAATTAATTTGCTAGAAATGTACAGAATTATGACATAACTTTGAAGATTGTGAAATGTAACAGCAATATTTAGACTTAGCGTTGCCACCCATTTGACAAAATACGGAATGGTTCCGTATTTCACTGAAAGAATAAACATTTTGTTTTCAAAATTATAGTTTCCGGATTTGACCATATTAATGACCAAAGGCTCGTATTTCTGTGTGTTTATTATAAGTCTATGATTTGATATTTGATAGAGCAGTCTGACTTAGTGGTGGTAGGCAGCAGCAGGCTCGTAAGCATTCATTCAAACAGCTCTTTACTGCGTTTGCCAGCAGCTCTTCGCAATGCTTGAAGCACAGCGCTGTTTATGACTTCAAGCCTATCAACTCCCGAGATTAGGCTGGCAATACTAAAGTGCCTATAAGAACATACAATAGTCAAAGGTATATGAAATACAAATGGTATAGAGAGAAATAGTCGACGCGTCATAATTCCTATAATTACTACAACCTAAAAGTTCTTAGCTGGGAATATTGAACCACCAGCTTTCATATGTTCTCATGTACCATCACTCATTCATATATCTTTATGTACATATTCTTTATCCCCTTACACTTGTGTCTATAAGGTAGTAGGTTTGGAATTGTTAGCTAGATTAGTTGTTGGTTATTACTGCATTGTCGGAACTAGAAGCACAAGCATTTCGCTACACTCACATTAACATCTGCTAACCATGTGTATGTGACAAATAAAATTTGATTTGATTTTTGATTTGATGTTCTGAGCAAGGAACTTAAACGTTAGCTTTTTTACATGGCACATATTGCACTTTTACTTTTTTCTCCAACTGAATTTTTGCTTTATTTAAACCAAATTGAACATGTTTCATTATTTATTTGAGACTAAATAGATGTGATTTATGTATTATGTTAAGTTAAAATAAGAGTTCATTGTTCCTTCAGTATTGATGTAATTGTCATTATTACAAATATATATATAACATTTGTCCGATTAACCGGTATCGGCTTTTTTTTTGGTCCTCCAATGATCGGTATCATAATCGGTCTAATCAAAACACCAATAGTGCTAGGCTGTGAGAAATATCACTGATATAATTATTCTGAAAGAAAGCTTCTAAGAACTAGTGTTGCACGGTATACTGGTAATCATGTTACTAAGATGTCATGATACTTATGGTCCCAACATTTTAGGATACCGTAGTATTTCATATGATATTACCACATTTTCCGGCCCGACTGTTCTAAAGAACCTGTTATAAGTGTCTGTTAAGAAAATGTTCATAAATTCAGTTACATTTTTTTAAGCAACAGACACTTACATGGCAGTTGGATATTCCCCAGTGAAGCATGAAGTGTGCTTAAATAAAAGTTCCCTTTGGTATGGTACTACGTTTTATTATGGTTTATATTGTAATGAGGTCACTGGGGTCACTGCTGATCCTCATCATAGAGGAGCATGGTGACTTATGGGGCATTGGCTTGGCGGCCAGGTGCGGGTACTATTGGCTAATGGAATTAAATGGCTAATGACTGACTGCTCACTCTAAAACCACACTGGTGGTGGTGGTGGTGGTGAACAATTTGGTGTAAGTAGGATGGGTCAGAATAGTGGGTATTTTTAGGCTGGACCATATCTGTGGGCCTGGTCAGATCTGCTGCAGTGCTTTTAGGCTTATGGAAATAGGCTTTAATTCCCTTTCAATCCTTTTTATTAGCCAATGACCTCAGGCTCAATTAGCAAGCAGCCACTGCCGGGATTTCACAGGATGGAAAGGGGCACGAAACTTACAAAATCGAAGGGAATGGAACATTAGCAGAGAGACTGTGAGAGGGAACAGATCCAGACTGAGACAATAGTGCAAACAGGGAAACGACTCAAGTTAAGGAAAGAAGGAGAGAGGAGGGAAGTGGATTGGTCAGGTGGCTGATGGTGGGGGCTACGGTACGGCCCTCTTTTGCCCTCGCGGAGTGGATATTGCTATGATAACAGATGCTGAACGTAACAGCCAGGAGAAGAGCTTGAGCACTGGTGAGGGATGAACGTGGAGCCTGTACTGCAAGTGGGGGGTATGGAGCTACAAGCGGGAGCCATGGCTCAGGCACACAGACACAGGGTGAGTGAGAGGGTGAGGCACTGCTCCATAAAAACCCTCTATGACTGAGCCATGCAGCCGGACCGTGTCTCACTTAGGAAGATAAAATAATCAGTCATTTTATATTTGCCATTTTTTCAGCTCAGTTTATTTTTTTTCAAAAGGTTGTGAACTTTCAACACCCTTAAGGTGATATGAGTCACATTGTAGCAAAGTTACAATGCAACCATTTTAATGCTAACTTGCTCAGTTATATTGGTAAGTTAGATAGAGAATCTCCCCTCTAAGCATATCCTGTCAAATGTTTTTCTTTGCAATTGATAGAGGTCAGCTTTCTGAAAGAGGATTATGGATGTGTACTGAATTTTGCTGTTGTGCGGTCCCGGTTCTCTACAAAAATGAAGTGGATAATTGACTGAATGCGATAGGGCAGGGTTAGGAAACTAGATTTAAACTGCGGGCTGGAACATAATTGTAATCATTTGCACACTGCAAATTGAACACAAGTAAGCCCAAAAAGAGATTATATTTGAAAATAATAATTTCATAACTTGATTACATTGACACAATCACATTTCTTTTTATTTGTGGGATTACTTGGCAACAGATTTCCTAAATCATACTAAAATTCAGCAAAATATTTCTTTATGTATTTGTTTGGGGTCCCCGAAAAAGTCACTTGTGGGCCGGTATTGGTCCACGGGCCGCCTATTGCCGACCCCCTGCAATAGAGAGTATTATGGTGGAAACTGTTCTTATAGCCGACAAGAACTTTCGAACGTCAGATTGGCAGTTACCTCAATTCCGGCTTCAATTTAGACTCCTCTGCCCTGGGCTTTTTCTGTAATTACAATCATTTTCGGGGTATCAAGAGGAAACGCCTGCGTTAGAGGCAAGAGAGGGGAAGTTCTGGTGAGATTAAAGCAATGGTAAAACTGGCCACCTCTTCCCTCTAGTCTATTGGCCAATGTACAGTCACTTGATCATAATATGATTGACCTCCAATTGCGCATTTGCTACCGATGGAACTTGCGTAACAGCAAGTATTTCTGCTTTTCTGAAACATGGCTTTTGAACGAGATATCCGCCATGGCAATCCAACTCGATGGATTCTCCATTCTCCGAGCGGACACGACAGTGAAGTCAGGGAAATCGAGAGAGGAAGAGGGGTTTGCCTCTTCATCAACAACAACACGGTGTGCTGACTCGAGCACAGTGGACCCATTATTCACTCATCTTGGAGTACCTGATGGTCAAATGCCGACCCTTCTACCTCCCGAGGGAATTTTAAGCTGTTATTGATTGTTGTATACATTCCACATTTCATTCCATTTAACGAACTGTACAGGGCTATAAACAAGCAGGAAAATTTCACCCAGAGGCTGCTTTCCTTGTTGCCAGCGATTTTAGTTATGCGTCATTAAGACACGTCATGCCCAACTTCCATCAACATGCTTTCTTTGCCGCTAGGGGTGATAAAGTCAGAGACCACTGTTACTCTACCCACAAGCAAGCATACAAGGCACTCCCTTGTCCCCCATTCTGCAAATCGGATCATGACTCTGTACTCCTGCTTCCTGTTTACAAGCAGAAGCTCAAACAGGAAGTACCCATAACTCTCGCCTTTGAGAAATGGTCATCAGAATCAGAGATTATGCTACAGGACTGCTTTTGCTAGCTCTGACTGAAATATGGTCTGAGGTGCCGCCGATAGCATCGACCATCTAACAACCTCCGTCACTGGCGACATTAGGAAATGCATCGTCGAAGTTGTCCCCACTGTGATGGTTTACTGCTTCCTCAATCAAAGCCCTGGATTAAAGATGCACTGCATAAATCTCTCCGCCATTTCCTGGTTGCTAAGGTTGCTAAAATTCGAATAGTTCGCCTAATTTCAGTTTGTGACAAAGGCAAGCATAGTGTAGAGAATTATTGTTCCTTCTAAACCGCTGTGAAATATATCTTTTCCATAACCAACAATATTGTATTTTCAGCTGTTTGAAGCTGATGTCCAAACTGAAAGTAAAAGATGCAAAAACTAAACTTAAGAACAGGAAGTATAGAAATAATGCGCATAGAACAGATTTACTGCTTCTTGCGTTCAATGAGAATGAAAGATCTGTCACGTCCTGACCCTAGTTCTTGTGTTATTTGTTTGTTTTAGTTGGTCAGGACGTTAGTTGGGTGGGCATTCTATGTTTTGTGTTTCTAGGTTGGTTTTCTGTGTTCGGCCTAGTATGGTTCTCAATCAGAGGCCAGTGTTGTTAGTTGTCTCTGATTGAGAATCATACTTAGGTAGCCTGGATTTCACTGTTGTTTTGGTGGGTGATTGTTTTCGTGTCTGTGTTTGTTCGCCACATGGTACTGTTTCGGTTTTGTTCACGTTTATTGTTTTGTATTCATTGAGTGTTCAGTTTATGTTTTAAATTAACAACCATGGACACTTACCACGCCGCATCTTGGTCCGATCCTTCTAACGAAGAGGAGGAAAACCCTTACAAGATCTATAACTCACATTTCTATGTGATCTATTAACTCACAACAAAAAGTTACAAATTGCAGCTTTAACACAGAGGTTGTTGCTAAACTAAAGGACAGGGCTAACGCACATAAGGCTATCGCAGACAACCCTGAGGCTACTGCTGAGGACTACGACCTCTGCAGAGTCCTCAAATGAGCAAAGGGACAGTACAGAACCTAGGAGGCTCATGGTTCTCACCCCCTTCCATAGACATACACGGTAATTATGACATCCTCCAGCCTATCGGAGCTCTTGCAGTATGAACTGACATATGTTGCCACCCAATCAAAGGATCAGAGAATGAATCTAGTACTGAAAGCCTAAGATGCAGCTAGCTAGTACTGCAGTGCAAAAAAATGTTGTGAATGGTTGACTGAGAGAGAAGACAATAGTTGAACAGTTTTTGAACAAATTAATATCTTCCAAAATGAAGAAGCAAGACATCTCGTAATATTATTTCAGTTTCACTTGCTTAGCTAGCAAATGCAGCTATCTAATTTAGCCTACTCAAACACCCTGCTCAAACAGAGGGATGCTATGTTAGCTATCTGGCTATGACTATCCAACACAACACTGGAACTCTTCCAAGATGTTGTGAATGGTTGACTGAGAGAGAAGACAATAGTTGAACAGTTTTTGAACAAATTAATATCTTCCAAAATGAAGAAGCAAGACATCTCGTAATATTATTTCAGTTTCACTTGCTTAGCTAGCAAATGCAGCTATCTAATTTAGCCTACTCAAACACCCTGCTCAAACAGAGGGATGCTATGTTAGCTATCTGGCTATGACTATCCAACACAACACTGGAACTCTTCCAAGTCAAGGTAAGCTTTTGGTTTTACTCATTTATTGCCACCAGGGTAACTGCATACTTGACTGTACACTAACTTTACTGTATGATTGTAGCGGGTTGACTAAAGCATTAGTTCAATTAGCTATGTTGACTATGATGTTACTTTAGCTAATATAGTGACAAAGATGTAGGCTATGTGTAGCAGTTATGATATGATTTGGATTGGAAAAGTTTTTTCGTCTGGTCACTTACAGCTAATGTGTTGTGCATTGAAGTCCACAAGCGATGGGACAAGGTGAGTGGAGGAGAGTGCATAACGTTAGATGTGAGAAGGAATACAACGTGGCTGCTATGAAATTGAACTGTGTTTACGCGTGATCAGGGGTGTATTTATTTAGCCGATTCTGTTGAAAAAAACATTCTTAAAAGGAAGCAAACTGAACAAAACGGGGATGAACATACCTGAATTTGTCCAATAGAAACTCTTTTGCAACTGTTGGACTAATGATTGCACCCTGTATCAGCTAGATGCAGGTAAGAGTGTGCAATCCAGTATTGAATGTTTCACTGTTTGTCCATGTGTCACTGTCACCTCATATTTTTCTCTCTACCTGTTTGCACCAACGTTTGCAACTTTCATTCATAGGCTAGGTTGTAGCAAACTCATGATGGGTATAGGGAAAATGTGAGTATCATGTAGTAGCATAAACCTATCGCTGTTACTTTGAACTGATTGGATGGGAAATGAATGAGCCATCCAATAAACTGGCCATGCTCATGAAGAAAAAATTATCACCCTCCCTCATCTTAAAAGGCACTGACCGCCACTGGTATAGGAATATGGTGGAATGATATTACACAGGCTCTGCCGCATGTGGCAGGGGCTCCAGTCCATTACGGATTACAAAGGAAGAACCAGGCATGATCTGCCCAATGATGCCTTCTACCAGACGAACTCAATGCATTTTATGCATGCGTCGACAATAAACACTGTGGTGTGTGTGAAGGCCCCACCGACCCAGAGGGCTGGGTGATCTTGCTCTCCAAGGCCGACTTGAGTAAGGGCTTTAATCAGGTCAACCCTCGCAAGGCCCGACTGTATTCCGGAGCACGTTCTCAGAGCATGCACAGAACAGCTGGCAGGCATATTACCGGTCATTTTCATCCTCTCCTTGTCCCAGTCTGTAATCCCCACATGTTTTAAACTGACCACCATCATTCTTGTTCCAAAGAACTTGTAAGGCTTCATGCCACAATGACTCCCGCCCTGTAGGACTCACATCTGTAATCAGGCACACATCAACTCCATCATCCCAGACACCCTAGACCCACAATTTGCATTCCCACCCAACAGATTGATAGACGACACAATCTCAATTGCACTCCACAATGCCCTCACCCAACTAGATAAGAGGAATAGCTATGTGAGTATGCTGTTCGTTGACTACAGCTCAGCGTTCAACACCATTATCCCCTCCAAGGTTGTCACCAAGCTTAGGATCCTGGGACTGAACACCTCCCTCTGCAACTGGATCCTGGACTGTCGGACCGTCTCCAAATGGTGAGGGTAAGCAACATCACCCCTGCCACGTTGACCCTCAACACGGGGGCCCAACAGGGATATGTGCTTAGTTCCCTTCTATAATCCCTGTTCACCCACGACTGCGTGACCACGCACGACTCCAACAATTCCAACAACAACCTCTCCATCAACATCACTAATGCAAAGGAGCTGATCGTGGACGACAGGAAATGGTGGGGGGTGGCACGCCCCCATCCACATTGCTGAGGCTGTAGTGGAGTGTGTCGAGAGATTCAAGTTCCTTGGTGTCCAAATCAAAAAGGACTTAAAATGGTTCACATACATGCACAAAGTAGTGACGAAGGCGCTGGTTCTACAGCTGCACCATTGAGAGAATCTTGACTTGCTGCATCACTGCTCGGTGTATGGTAACAGTACTGTCCTCGATCACATGGTGATACAGAGGGTGGTGTGGACAGCCAGGTACATCACTAGGGCCGAGCTCCCTGACATCCAGGACCCCTTTCAGGCAGTGTGAAAGGAAGCCCTGGAAAATTGTTAGACTAAAGCCATAAACTCTTTGGACAAGGGGTACCGGTGACTCCACACACACTCGCACACTCTGAAATACAATCATCATATACGTTATGCTGCTACTACTCTATCAGATATCCCGATGCCTAGTCACCATACTCTTATACATATCTACCTCTATCACTCCAGTATCCCTGCACATTGTAAATATGGTATTGGAACCCACCATGTATATAGCTTCTTACTTTCTCTTGTTTTTCTTATTTTTATTTGTATGTTTTTGTTGTACCTTGTTATTTTTTGTACGATATTGATTACTCCATTGTTGGGTTTTGAGCTTGCAAGAAAGGCATTTTACTGTACTTGTGCACATGACATAAAAAATGTGTTAACATGACTTGAAATTAAAGCAACTCTAGGGGATGGAGGTAGCAGGTCTTGTGTATGCCAAGTAGTAAAACGGACACATAGTCACCTCAGCATCACACGCTTACACATACTGTATACCTTTACAACAACGCACGGACCAAGAAAACAATCAATCTCTTTGTACACAGTGCTCTGGTAGAGTGCCTCTGGAAATTGAGCCCGGGTTCTTTTCACCACTTTACACCAGAACTGTGTGACCCAGACTCAATCTTCAGGAATAGGTTGCTACCGCTGGAATTTATGGGAACACTGCCAACTTGACACTTGTCCTGCCTCTAGACAGCAAAACCAAAACTAAACTTAAGAAATCAATGCTCACTATTATACTGTTTGTGTCAGACACCCTAAGTAATGTGTGGGCTGCACAAATTAAGGATGTCCTTTGTTTGCAGGTGTCTGTGGCTCGGTGTATGTCTGTTTGTAGTCTCTAAAATGGTCCATCTGAGACAAGGGACCTAAGACAATTACATTAGCGGGGCGGCAGGTAGACTAGTGGTTAAAGCGTTGGACTTGTAACCGAAAGGTTGCAAGATCAAATCCCAGAGCTGACAAGGTAAACATCTGTCATTCTGCCCCTGAACAAGGTAGTTAACCCACTGTTCCTAGGCTGTCATTGAAAATAAGAATTTGTTCTTAACTGACTTGCCTAGTTAAATGAAGGTAAAATGTTAAATATTGCATAATGGACTAAATACCACTACAGTTTCCACCACTGTCAACTGAGTGTTAACCTTGAATAGAGATTTATCGATTGGATTTACATGTCTGCGCTTTGTCATGCCCTATAGAATCCATGTTGCGGAAAACGTGTGCGGAATCATGAAGAAAAACGGAATTCAACAGTGTAAAAAAGTGGATGGAACCTAGTAGGAAATCAACTAAATGTGTTGAACTTAATAGAAAATGCATTCATTTGCCCAAGTTAATCATAAGACATATGAACTAAATGCATTAGTGATTTGTATTTTCCAACAACCTTCTGAAAATGTGTTCTTAACTGACTTGCCTAGATAAATAAATAAAACATTTAAAACATTTCAGAAAGTATTCAGACCCCTTCCCCTTTTCCACATTTTGTTACGTTACAGCCTTATTTTAAAATAGATGAAGTCAAAATTGTTCCTCATCAATCTACACACAATCCCATAATGACAAAGTTTTTGGAAATGTTAGTACATTTTATAATACAAAATGTAAAAAACGTATTTACTTAAGTATTCAGCCCCTTTGCTATGAGACTCGAAATTGAGCTCCGGTGCATCCTGTTTCTATTGATCATCCTTGATGTTTCTACAACTTGATTTGAGTCCACCTGTGGTGAATTAAATTGATTGGACATGATTTGGAAAGGTACACACCTGTCTATGTAAAGTCCCACAGTTGACAGTGCATCAGAGCAAAAAACAAGCCATGAGGTCGAATAAATTGTCCGTAGAGCTCAGAGACAGGATTATGTCGAGGCACAGATCTGGGGAAGGGTACCAAAGTTCCACTGTGGGGTTGGGAGAACCTTCCAGAAGGACAACCATCTCTGCAGCACTCCACCAATCGGGCCTTTATGGTAGAGTGACCAGACGGAATTCACTCCTCAGTAAAAGGCACATGACAGCCTGCTTGGAGTTTGCCCAAACGCCACCTAAAGGACTCCCAGACCATGAGAAACAAGTTCTCTCATCTGATGAAACCAAGATTTAACTATTTGGCCTGAATGCCAAGTGTCATGTCTGGAGGAAACCAGGCACCGCTCATCACCTGGTCAATACCATCCCTACGGTGAAGCATGGTGGTGGCAGAATCATGCTGTGGGGATGCTTTTCAGGGCCTGGGAGACTATTCAGGATCAAGGGGAAACATGAATGGAGCAAAGTACAGAGATCCTTGATAAACCTGCTCCAGAACGCACAGGATCTCAGACTGGGTGCGAAGGTTCACCTTCCAACAGGACAACGACCCTAAGCACACAGCCAAGACAACACAGGCTTTGGGACAAGTCTCTGAATGTCCATGAGTGGCCCAGCCAGACCCCGGACTTGAACCCAATCTAACATCTCTGGAGAGACCTGCAAATAGCTGTGCAGCGACGCTCCCCATCCAACCTGACATAGCTTGAGAGGATCTGCAGAGAAGAATGGGAGAAACTCCCCAAATACAGGTGTGCCACGTTTATGGCGTCATACCCAAGAAGACTTAAGGCTGTAATCGCTGCCAAAAGTGCTTCAACAAAGTACTGAGTAAAGGGTCTGAATACTTAGGTAAATGTGATATTTTTATTTGAGTTTTAATACATTTGCAAAAATGTCTAAACCTGTTCTTGCTTTGTCATTATGGGGTATTGTGTGTAGATTGATGCGGGGAAACTATTTAATCTAGTTTGGAATAAGGCTGTAACGAAAACTAAATGTGGCAAAAGTTAATGGGTCTGAATAGATTCTAAATGCGCTGTAGATGGTAAGTAACACTTTCCCAAAAACCTTCTCAAATAAATGTTAACTACAAAGTAACCTATTCCTACCTGGCAGAATTATAGCATGATTCTTTGCGTCAAGCCATTGGCCATTTGGTTAGCAAACTCTGCAATCACATGAGTGCTACAGGAACACCGCTAACCAAACAACAGACTCTGGCTGGTGTACACTTGCATTAAAGGGTCATTTTCCCCCAGAACTCAAGTGGTCTGCTGGTGTGGTTTAGGCATTGTTGTGGACTTAGAATGTCCAATTTGGTTGTTTTCTATTTAAAAAGTCAGATTTTTTGAGAGTGAAATCCTAAAAACCAGAAATGGAAACCTGGAAAACTAAATGAAGAAAATGGAATTTGGGGAAAATGTTTTTATTTTATAGGCCCTACCTATTGGTACTTTATCCTCTATACCGACACAATTGTTTGGGGAATGTTCTTGTGCAAAATGGTTAGAGCAATTTGCCATCGATGAGTGAAAATCAAACAAGACCTTGGTCTGAAGTTCATTAATGGTCCCACTGCCCTCAATCCATGTAAAGACCCTCTGGCATGCTAACATTCAGTACATATCCAGCGTCCCTCTCTGGCCTCCAGCCGCCCTCTCCCTCTCGTCCCTCTCTGGCCTCCAGCCGCCCTCTCCCTCTCTGGCCTCCAGCCGCCCTCTCCCTCTCGTCCCTTTCTGGCCTCCAGCCGCCCTCTCCTTCTCGTCCCTCTCTGGCCTCCAGCCGCCCTCTCCCTCTCGTCCCTCTCTGGCCTCCAGCCGCAGTTTAACATGCTAATGGCTATGAGAGGGGTCACTGCCAATGGGAGATCTATTAGGTCAAATCACTGCACTCTATATTCTTCTGTAAACTGGTAATCTCTGTATCTCCATCACAAGACCCACTGGTTGATGATTATTTATAAAACCCTCTTAGGTCTCACTTCCCCCCTATCTGAGATATCTACTGCAGCCCTCATCCTCCACATACAACACCTGTTCTGCCAGTCACATTCTGTTAAAGGTCCCCACATACCTGGGTCACTCGTCTTTTCATTTTGCTGCAGCTAGCGACTGGAACGAGCTGCAACAAACACTCAAACTGGACAGTTTCATCTCAATCTCTTCATTAAAAGATTCAATCATGGACACTCTTACTGACAGTTGTGGCTGCTTTGCGTGATGTATTGTTGTCTCTACCTTCTTGCCCTTTGTGCTGTTGTCTGTGCCCAATAATGTTCGTACCATGTTTTGTGCTGCTACCATGCTGTTGTGTTGCTAACTTGCTTCCATGCTGTGTTGTCATGTGTTGCTGCCATGCTATGTTGTTGTCTTAGGTCTCTCTTTATGTTGTTGTCTCTCTCTTGTCGTGATGTGTGTTTTTGTCCTATATTTTTATTTTTAATCCCAGCCCCTGTCCCCGCAGGAGGCCTTTTGGTAGGTAGGCCGTCATTATAAATTAGAATTTGTTCATAACTGACTTTCCTAGTTAAATAAAGGTTAAAATAATAAAAATATCAAAATATTAAGGTTGTAGTTTTCTAAACACTGGGAGCTATCAAAGACCCAAGAAGCTATAGGACCTTTTTGCTAAGCATAGGCTATTTGTGTTCATCCTGAGCAGAAAGAGGTTTATATCTTAGCATTGTTGTGTTGTGTGACATGGGTATTTTGTCATGATTCATAACACATTACCTGGAATTGTGACACCACCAGCACACATGCACAATCCCTGTGATGAACCAGGTGTTTCTCATGTGAATCTGTGTTTTGTTATTTAATTTTTTTTTTTCTTTTTCTGTTTGTTTTTTTCTTCCGTTTTTTCTTCAACTTTAGTTTCAATTAGTTTTCAGACTTGATTTACTAGTTTTTGTTTATACTGAACAACAATATAAATGCAACATGCAACAATTTCAATGATTTTACAGAGATACCATTCATATAAGGAAATTGGTGTGCCTGGGAAGGCATAGACCCACCCACTTGGGATCCAGGCCCACCCACTGGGGCTCAAGGACCCAGCCAATCAGAACAAGTTTTTCCCCACAAGGGCTTTATTACAGGTAGAAATACTCCTCAGTTTCATCAGCTGTCCAGGTGGCCGGTCTCAGACGATCCCACAAGTAAAGAAGCCGGATCTGGAGGACCTGGTGTGGTGTGGTTACATGTGGTCTACTGCCAAATTCTCTAAAATGACATTGTAGGCGGCTTATGGTAGAGAAATTAACATTCAATTACCTGGCAACAGCTCTGGTGGACATTGCTGCAGTTGGCATGTCAATTGCACTCTCCCTCAGCTTGAGACATCTGTGGAATTGTGTTGTGTGACAAAACTGCACATTTTAGAGTGGCCTTTTTACTGTCCCCAGCAGAAGGTGCACCTGTGTAATGATCATGCTGTTTAATCAGCTTCTTGTTATGCCGCAGCTGTCAGGTGGATGGATTATGTTGGCAAAATGTTCACTAACAGGGATGTAAACACATTTGTGCACAAAATGTGAGCGAAATACGCTTTTTGTGCATATGGAACATTTCTGGGATATTTTATTTCAGCTCATGAAACAGGGGACAAACACTTTACCTGTTGCTTATATATTTTTGTTTAGTATACTTTGTTTGATTTAAAAACATTTAATTACATTTTAATATTTAGTTTTAGTGTTGGGGACAGCAAGTAGCCAATGCATGGGAGGCTAAGAGCCATTTGTAGGCCTATGTTTTGTTTTTTGTGGGGTGGGTGTCACTTCGTGCCACTGGGGGGCAGTAATATGTAAGGTGATGGACCATAGACTTGGATAGACATAACATCTGTATCTGTGTCATGATGGCGTCTGTGAAAGCATGGGCAGCGCCATTGAGACCATCTCCATCTTGAAATAGCTAATTTCCTTCTTCACAAGTAAAACTCAATGGCTGATCCATCCTGATGACCCTGCTGTCATAAATACAACCGGGTCATCAGTTCATGCCAACCGGGTCAGGAGGGATTAGCCAATGAAGTTGGAAGTCCCGCCCAGTTGACTAAATCAAAATGATGACAGTTCTCAATGGTGCTGACCATGCTAGCACAGGCTTTTGGACACTAATGGTTTCCTAACCCTCTCCTAGCCCCCCCCCCCCCCCCCTCCAGTGTTAATCTGCAAAATTGTAATTATTTGCCTACCTCCTCATGCCTTTTGCACACATTGTATATAGACCCCCCCTTTGTTTTCTACTGTGTTATTGACTTGTTAATTGTTTACTCCATGTGTAACTCTTTGTTGTATGCTCACACTGCTATGCTTTATCTTGGCCAGGTCGCAGTTGCAAATGAGAACTTGTTCTCAACTAGCCTACCTGGTTAAATAAAGGTGAAATAAAAAAAAATAAAAAAAAAGACATTTCACATTTTTGTTTTAACCTTAAACTGGCACACCTGACTCAATTAGTCCTCAAGCCTTTGACTAATTGTATAAGGTGTACAAGTTTAGGGTGAAAACAAAAATGTGCAACGTCTGCGGGGGGCCTGAGGAGAGGGTTGTTGAAACCCTGCTAGAGGACTCCATATATCTTCATGGCCAGGACATACAGCACCAGTCAAAAGTTTGGACATACCTACTCATTCAAGGGTTTTTCTTTATTTGTACTATTTTCTACATTGTAGAATAATAGTGAAGTCATCAAACTATGAAATAGCGCACATGGAATCATGTAGTTACCTAAAAAGTGTTTAATAAATCAAAAGATATTTTAGAATCTTCAAGTAGCCACCCTTTTGCCTTAATGACAGCTTTGCACACTCTTGGCATTCTCTCAATCAGCTTCATGAGGTAATCACCTGGAATGCATTTCAATTAACAGGTGTGCCTTGTTAAAAGTTAATTTGTAGAATTTCTTCCTAATGCGTTTGAGCCCATCACTTGTGTTGTGACAACGTAGGGGTGGTATACAGAAGAGGGCCCTATTTGATAGAAGACCAAGTCCATATTATGGCAAGAACAGCTCAAATAAGCAAAGAGAAACATTCCATCATAACTTTAAGACATGATGGTCAGTCAATAGGGAACATTTCAAGAACTTTGAAAGTTTCTTCAAGTGCAGTTGCAAAAACCCTCAAGCGCTATGATGACTGGCTCTCATGAGGACCGTCATAGGAAAGGAAGACCCAGTTACCTCTGCTGCAGAGGATAAGTTCATTAGAATTACCAGCCTCAGAAATTGTAGCCCAAATAAATTCTTCACAGAGTTCAAGTAACTTAAACATCTCAAAATCGACTGTTCAGAGGAGACTGCGTCAATCAGGCCTTCATGGCCGAATTTCTGCAAAGAAACCATTACTAAAGGACCAATAAGCAGAAGAGATTTGCTTGGTCCAAGAAACACAAGTAATGGACATTAGACCGGTGGAAATCTGTGCTTTTTTCAGATGAGTCCAAAATTGAGATTTTTGGTTCCAATCGCCATGTCTTTGTGAGACGCAGAGTAGGTGTTCCGATGATCACTGCATGTGTGGTGCCCAGTGTGAAGCATGGAGGAGGAGGTGTGATAGTGCTCTGCTGGTGACACTGTCTGTGATGTATTTAGAATTCAAGGCACACTTAACCAGCATGGCTACCACAGCATTCTGCTGCGATACGCCATCCCATCTGGTTTGTGCTTACTCGGACGATCATTTGTTTTTCAACAGGACAATGACCCAACACACCTCCAGGCTGTGTAACCCAATTGAGATGGTTTGGGATGAGTTGGACCACAGAGGTGAAGGAAAAGCAGCCAATAAATGCTCAGCATATGTGGGATCTCCTTCAAGACGGTTGGAAAAGTATTCCAGTATTAAATATGGTGGAAAGACACTCTCTTGCTCATGTTTACACCAATCCAATGTTTTTATATTAGTAGATGTAAGATGAATCAAGTACTTTTTATCTGACAAAGAGAGGAAAAAACAACTAATTATGTCATGGCACATTTAACATGTTATGTTTATGTAGTATTAAACATGTATATCTCACTATCCCTTTCAAATAGGGTTAATAAAAACATAGGCAATACAAAGCTTCTTCACAAATCTATCAGTTCAGAGAGGTGGTTGTTCGGTTTCTCAAGTCTGATGACAGTTGTCCACAGACAGTATTCTCTATCTCCACGAACGGTTGGAATGCAGGGGCAGAAACCAGTTCCACAGTGCGGATAAACCGCCATCCTTTGCCTGCCAGAACTGGAGAGGTGACGCCGTGAACATGCCCCCATAAACCTTTTCCAGGTATTTCCACAGATCACACGGGACACATAATGTCCTGCCAGGTTGACCCTCCGGCTGGACAGTGACCTCAGACACAATCACAACCTCAGGAGGCTATTTTTCTGAATCAATGTTGTTGAGATGCTTGCTGAATTTATCGTATTGGCATCTTCCTGGGGTCCTGCTGCTCCACGGCTGTACTCTCTGAATTTGCTGAAGTACAAAAGACTCTGCTTCCCTCATCAGTGGCTCCATTTCTGTTGAGCGAAGTGCCAGAGAAACACTTGGATCCATCAGGCAAGCTGCTACAGGGGTGGATCGAAGATGGCTGCAAGACGATTCAGTATGCAGTGGTGTAAAATACTTAAGTAGTACTTTAAAGTATTTCAAGCATTACAAGCATTTCATAAGTGTCAAAGGCTTTTATTGACAATTACATGAAGTTGATGCAAAGAGTCAATATTTGCAGTGTTGACCCTTCTTTTTCAAGACTTCTGCAATCCACCCTGGCATACTGTCAATTAACTTCTGGGCCACATCCTGACTGATGGCAGCCCATTCTTACATAATCAATGCTTGGAGTTTGTCAGAATTTGTGGGTTTTTGTTTGTCCACCCGCCTCTTGACGATTGACCAAAAGTTCTCAATGGGATTAAGGTCTGGGGAGTTTCCTGGCCATGGACCCAAAATATTGATGCTTTGCTCCCCGAGCCACTTAGTTATCACTTTTGCCTTATGGCAAGGTGCTCCATCATGCTGGAAAAGGTATTGTTCCTCACCAAACTGTTCCTGGATGGTTGGGAGAAGTTGCTCTCGGAGGATGTGTTGGTACCATTCTTTATTCATGGCTGTGTTCTTAGGCAAAATTGTGAGTGAGCCCACTCCCTTGGCTGAGAAGCAACCCCACACATGAATGGTCGCAGGATGCTTTACTGTTGGCATGACAGAGGACTGATGGTAGTGCTCACATTGTCTTCTCCAGACAAGCTTCTTTCCGGATGCCCCAAACATTCGGAAAGGGGATTCATCAGAAAAATGACTTTACCCCAGTCCTCAGCAGTCCAATCCCAGTACCTTTTGCAGAATATCAGTCTGTCCCTGATGTTTTTCCTGGAGAGAAGTGGCTTCTTTGCTGCCCTTCTTGACACCAGGCCATACTCCAAAAGTTTTTGCCTCACTGTGCATGCAGATGCACTCACACCTGCCTGCTGCCATTCCTGAGCAAGCTCTGTACTGGTGGTGCCCCGATCCCGCAGCCGAATCAACTTTAGGAGGTGGTCCTGGTGCTTGCTGGACTTTCTTGGGTGCCCTGAATCCTTCTTCACAACATTTGAACCGCTCTCCTTGAAGTTCTTGATGATCCGATAAATGGTTGATTTAGGTGCAAACTTACTGGCAGTAATATACTTGCTGTGAAGCCCTTTTTGTGCAAAGCAATGATGACGGCACGTGTTTCCTTGTAGGTAACCATGATTGACAGAGGAAGAACAATGATTTAATGTTTAATTGTTATATTGTAATTACTTCGCCACCATGGCCTATTTATTTCCTTAACTTACCTCATTTGCACTCACTGTATATAGACTTTTTGTTTTCTTTTGTTCTACTGTATTATTGACTGTATGTTTTGTTTATTCCATGTGTAACTCTGTGTTGTTGTATGTGTCGAATTGCTACGCTTTAACTTGGCCAGGTCGCAGTTGCAAATGAGAACTTGTTCTCAACTAGCCTACCTGGTTAAATAAAGGTGGAATAAATTATTTATGTTTTAAAATACATGTGCAGCGCTTACGCAGTGACTTCAGTAGGACCTGTGCCAACTGTTTTGCAACACTAGTTCACTGCAAGTGTTCCTCAAGTTTAAAAATGCACAGCACCACATAAGACAGCAACTGGCTGTCAGTTCGAAGTTGGTCGTTGTGGATTTCGAACGGCTCCATCAACTTCAGAAGCTGCTCTGGCTTGGCCCAGTCACGCTCTGTGCTTGCCCTCAGATTTCTTCCCTTTTATCTAGTGATAGTGATGCACAAGCTAGACCTATTTGAAACCTCGGCATCTACTGGCAATATTTACCCGTCAGATTCAGAAGCTCGAAAACCCCATTCGAAATAAAGCTTAAACCCCATTTTTAGATTTTTTTATGTTTAAAAGGAAAAAAAGAATCAATTTGATGGTTTTATTTTAGTTTGTTTTACAGACAACGATAATCGTTTCGGCATAGTTTTTTTTTTTTTTCTATTTCAGTTTACTAACTTTTTTCCAGTTTTTTTTTCAGTTTCAGTTTTTGTTAACTACAATAACCTTGAAGAATTACTGTCTTACCTCTGTGAGCCACGAAATTCCTAGTTCTGACGAACTTTACTGGAAGCTGTGCCACGACATTTTCCTCCGCATGGGCCAGCCCCCTAGCAATTCGAGTTCTTGCTAATGAGCTTCAACCCCTTGCCATTTGAGTGACTGCTAGTAAGATGCATACACAGCAGAGCAAGAGAGCGCAATGATGTGGTGCACATATGTAGTACACCATTATCGGGGACCACTTTTGGCTCGTGAGTGCTACTTTCATAACTACTGGCTAAAAAGTATACAAAAGCACCAGAGAATCTCTGAATCTCACCAGAGAATCTCTTTAACCCATTTTTATTTCTAGTGTATAGCAGGGCTCTCCAACCCTGTTTCTGGGTTTTTGTTTCAACACCAGTTGTAACTAACTTCATTTGGTTTATCAACCATCTGATTATTTTAACCCGGTGCGCAAGATTATTATTGGAACAAAAACCTACTGGATGGTAGCTCTCCAGGAAAAAGGTTGGAGAGTCCTGCTTTATAGGCCTATTTCTTGTTCCTCAAAAACTATAAAACTGGCCAACTGGACACACCATGGAAATTGTACTTGGAATAATAGCCTTGCCAGTTCAGTGGAACTCTTATTTCTATGCTAAGCCTCTTCTAAGGTGCAAGATGTCACACACCACTAAAGATGGCTTTTGAACTTTTGAAGTTCCTCTGATCTGGCAAGGTGTAATGATCTGGGTGTAGTGGGTGCAAAGTCAGGAGCAGGAAACAGAGAGTTCAAGGTAGTGCTCTTTAATGCACACACAGCGAACATAGGCCACCCCACAAAACACTGGGCGCTCACAAAAACAAATGCCCCAAACACGGGGACTAAAACAGTCCAGCAAAACCCGCGAACAGGAAAAAACACGTTCGTCTCAAACATGCACAAATGTCACACAAACAATCCCACACAAAGAACAGGCGGGCCGGCTGGCTAATAAAGCCCAACTAATCACCACAATACATAACAGGTGTAACCAATAAACAGGCAAGGAGGGGGAGGAAAGAATCAGTGTCAGCTAGTAGGCCGGCGACGACGAACGCCGAGTGCCACCCGAACGGGAAGGGGAGCCACCTTCGGTAGGAGTCGTGACAGTACCCCCCCCCCCCCCCCCCCTGACCGCACGCTGACACCGGCCTCCAGGTCGACCCGGAGGGCGAGGCGCAGGGCGATCCAGATGGAGGCGATGGAAATCCCTCAAAATTGACAGATCCAAAATGTCCCCCACCGGTACCCAGCACCTCTCCTCCTGACCGTACCCCTCCCAGTCCACGAGGTACTGCAGGCCCCTCACCCGGCGTCTCGAGTCCAGAATGGCCCGTATCGTGTGCGCCAGGGACCCCTCAATGTCCAGAGGAGAAGGAGGGACCTCCGGCACCTCACCGTCCTGCAGGGGACCAGCTACCACCGGCCTGAGGAGAGACACATGAAACGAGGGGTTAATGCGATAATAGGAAGGGAGTTGTAATTGATAACACACCTCGTTTATTCTCCTCAGGACTTTGAAGGGCCCTACACATTGCGGCCCCAGCTTCCGGCAGGGCAAGCGGAGGGGTAGGTTTCGGGTCGAGAGCCAGACCCTGTCCCCCGGTACAAACACGGGCACCTCACTACGGTGGCGGTCAGCACTCCTTTTCTGCCGTCCACTGGCTTGTTGGAGGGATTCCTGGACGTCCCTCCTGGTCTCTTTGGAGCGCTGCACCCATTCCTCCACCGCAGGAGCCTCGGTCTGGCTCGGATGCCATGGTGCCAGGACCGGCTGGTACCCCAACACACACCGAAATGGGGACACGTTAGTAGAGGAGTGGCGTAGTGAGTTCTGGGCCATCTCAGCCCAGGGGATGTATCTCGCCCACTCCCCTGGTCGGTCCTGGCAATACAACCGCAGAAACCTACCCACCTCCTGGTTCACTCTCTCCACCTGCCCATTACTCTTGGGGTGATAACTGGAGGTTAGGCTGACCCGAGACCCCCAGACGCTCCATGAACGCCCTCCATACCCGGGACGTGTCCGGTCCTCTGGCAGTCTCTATGGGGGTGCCACAGGGTTCAATCCTCGGGCCGACTCTTTTCTCTGTATATATCAATGATGTTGCTCTTGCTGCGGGCGATTCCCTGATCCACCTCTACGCAGACGACACCATTGAATATACTTCCGGCCCGTCCTTGGACACTGTGCTATCTAACCTCCAAACGAGCTTCAATGCCATACAACACTCCTTCCGTGGCCTCCAACTGCTCTTAAACGCTAGTAAAACCAAATGCATGCTTTTCAACCGTTCGCTGCCTGCAACCGCACGCCTGACCAGCATCACCACCCTGGATGGTTCCGACCTTGAATATGTGGACATCTATAAGTACCTAGGTGTCTGGCTAGACTGTAAACTCTCCTTCCAGACTCATATCAAACATCTCCAATCGAAAATCTAATCAAGAGTCGGCTTTCTATTCCGCAACAAAGCCTCCTTCACTCACGCCGCCAAACTTACCCTAGTAAAACTGACTATCCTACCGATCCTCGACTTCGGCGATGTCATCTACAAAATTGCTTCCAACACTCTACCCAGCAAACTGGATGCAGTTTATCACAGTGGCATCCGTTTTGTCACTAAAGCACCTTATACCACCCACCACTGCGACTTGTATGCTCTAGTCGGCTGGCCCTCGCTGCATATTCGTCGCCAGACCCACTGGCTCCAGGTCATCTACAAGTCCATGCTAGGTAAAGCTCCGCCTTATCTCAGTTCACTGGTCACGATGGCAACACCCATCCGTAGCACGCGCTCCAGCAGGTGTATCTCACTGATCATCCCTAAAGCCAACACCTCATTTGGCTGCCTTTCGTTCCAGTTCTCTGCTGCCTGTGACTGGAACGAATTGCAAAAATCGCTGAAGTTGGAGACTTTTATCTCCCTCACCAACTTCAAACATCTGCTATCTGAGCAGCTAACCGATCGCTGCATCTGTACATAGTCTATCGGTAAATAGCCCACCCATTTTTACCTACCTCATCCCCATACTGTGTTATTTATTTACTTTTCTGCTCTTTTGCACACCAATATCTCTACCTGTACATGACCATCTATCACTCCAGTGTTAATCTGCAAAATTGTAATTATTCGCCTACCTCCTCATGCCTTTTGCACACAATGTATATAGACTCCCCTTTTTTTCTACTGTGTTATTGACTTGTTAATTGTTTACTCCATGTGTAACTCTGTGTTGTCTGTTCACACTGCTATGCTTTATCTTGGCCAGGTCACAGTTGCAAATGAGAACTTGTTCTCAACTAGCCTACCTGGTTAAATAAAAGTGAAATAAAAAAAAGTGAACTGGGGACCCCGATCAGAGACGATGTCCTCCGGCACCCCGTAGTGCCGGAAGACGTGGGTGAATAATGCCTCCGCAGTCTGTAGGGTTGTAGGGAGACCAGGCAACGGGAGGAGACGGCAGGACTTAGAGAACCGATCCACAATCACCAAACCGTAGTGTTCCCCTGAGACGGGGGGAGATCGGTCAGAAAATCTACGGATAGGTGAGACCATGGCCGTTGTGGAACGGGGAGGAGTTGTAACTTCCCTCTAGGAAGGTGCCTAGGAGCCTTACTCTGGAGGCATACACCTTAACGTCCCTAGCCAAGGTGGGCCACCAATACCTCTCCAGGAGGCTCCCTACTGTCATTGCCCCCCCAGGGTGACCCGAGGAGGGTAGGACGTGAGCCCACCGAATCAGTTGGTCCCGGACACCAAGCAGCACGTACTTCCGCCCAGCCAGACATTGAGGAGGCGCGGGCTCCGCCCGTAACGCCCGCTCGATGTCCAAGTCCACCTCCCATACCACTGGTGCCATCAGCCTTGAGGCGGGAAGGATGGGAGTAGGCTCGGTGGGCCGATCCTCCGTGTCGTAAAGGCGGGACAGTGCGTCAGCCTTTACGTTCTGGGAGCCCGGTCTATATAACAACGTAAAACATAATTGGGTGAAGAACATGGCCCACCTTGCCTGACATGGGTTCAGTCTCCTAGCTGCCCGAATATACTCCAGATTCTAGTGGTCGGTCCTGATGAGAAAGGGGTGCTTAGCCCCCTCAAGCTAGTGTCTCCACACCTTCAGAGCCCTGACCACCGCTAACAACTCCGGGTCCCCCACATCATAGTTACGCTCCGCTGGACTGAGCCTCCTCAAAAAGAAAGCACAGGGGCGGAGTTTTGGTGGCGTACCCGAGCGCTGTGATAGCACGGCACCCACCCCAGCCTCGGACGCGTCCACCTCCACTATGAATGCTAGATAGGGATCCAGGTGCGCCAACACGGGTGCATCCGTGAACAGCGCCTTCAACCTGTTGAAAGCTCTGTCCGCCTCTGCTGACCACCGCAAACGCACCAGGCCCCCCTTCAACAGTGAGGTAATGGGAGCCGCTACCTGGCCAAAACCCCGGATAAACCTCCGGTAGTAGTTGGCAAAACCCCAAAACTGCTGCACCTCCTTTACCGTGGTCGGCCAATTACGCACGGCCTTAATGTGGTCACCCCCGAGGTGGAAATGCGATAACCCAGGAAGGAGACGGCTCGTTTGGAGAACACACACTTCTCAGCCTTAACCTATAGGTCATGCTCCAGCAGTCTACCAAGCACCTTGCGTACCAGAGACACATGCTCGGCGCTGGTGGCTGAGTAGATTAGAATGTCATCGATATAAACAACCACTTGCCCGTGCAGGTCCCTGAGAATCTCGTCTACAAAGGACCTCCAGGCGCCACCCAAACGGGAAGGGGAACCACCTTCGGTAGGAGTCGTGACACAAGGCTATTATTCCAAGTACAATTTCCATGGTTTGTCCAGTTGGCCAGTTTTATAGTTAGAAGTGACTTCACTTTTCAATTAACAGCAATATTTTGGGTTACATAACACGTTTATTTTGGATTCCATGCAATAAATATAGAAGCTCACCTTTTCAAGATAGGATTACCTTGATGTGTGTCAGTGTACAAAGTAACTATCACACTTCACTCTCTCCTCTCCACTTTAAGACAAGGCTGCATGTAAACAAACTAGGCCACAAGCACATACCCAATTCAGCTCCAAAAGCACACCACAGTGGTTTATCTGTGAAAGCATTCAAAATTCTAGTGCTCTCTCAGAATAAGGAATCTGTTAATTTCTATCTCAAGGCTGACATACATATATATACTACACCCCTGATGTACATATCTATTAGCAATGGAATACCATTAGGCTACTGTTACATGGAAAGTATTGTTATTCTTATAGGTGTAGGGTGATTTCTTGAGACCAGATCTTCTAATCTTTTGATCCATGTTTCAAGTGAATTGAAGTTAGGGATGTATAAATTGTACTCTCTTTTGCTCCTTCAGCAAATCCAGTTTGTGGAAGACAAGCAAGAGTTCAGCAGGTTTCCTACCAAGGCAGGACGACGCTCCCTGTCTCGATCAATCTCTCAGTCATCCACCGACAGCTACAGTTCAGGTACTATACACACACAAACACGCACATGCACAGAGCTATGAATGGATTGCTTGACCCCTTTCTTGCTGACTTTTCCTATCGGTCTGATTTCCCAGCTGCGTCCTACACGGACAGCTCTGACGATGAAACTTCACCACGGGACAAAATACAGGTCAATTCCAAGGGCACCAACGACTTCTGTGTGAAGAACATCAAACATGCCGAATTTGGTCGCCGCGAGATTGAGATTGCAGAACAAGGTAGGATAACATGGTTCTGTGACCTGTCACCTCTCACACAAAGAACAATACAAGACAATCAGTGACCAGTGATAAACGTCAACATCCCAAGGGTGCTCCGAGGTATAAGTACTGGTTGTTGGTTATTTAAAGCATGTTCTTGAAATTTGCTGTCTTATGGTATGAATCTCCTCAATGGGTAAGGGTCTTTGATCCTAGGTAATATCGGGAAATGTCAATTAAACCACTACTGGCGTCAATCAGGTTGCAATGAGCAACAAATACATTTCTGTGAACAAGGGACAGTAAAGTATATTTACATCTAAATATTGCTCTTGCCAGGACTTTGGGTCTGTTGCGCGGAAATGTAGTAGAGTCTCACCCTCCAAGGCAAGGATTGGCCAAGTCAGATTGACAGAGACACTGATTGGAGGGGAGAGTCTGTCATAAGAACAGCATCACTCAGTTCTGTGCATAACTGAAATATTCTAGCAGCTAGAGTCTAGCTTGTTATCTGTATTAAGAATGTTATTTATATTTAGATTGGTTGAGGTCAATCTGTCTGCAGATATGGCTTCTGCTCTTAAGGGATTCAGAAACTACTCCTGTGTCGTATTATTAGGCTCTGGTTTCGCTGATCAGTCATTCGAAGTGCAACTACATTACATCATAGAGAGAGAGAAACATAGTGAGCTCCAAAAGTGTTGGGACAGTGACACATTTTTTTTTGGTTTTGGCTCTGTACTCCAGACTTTGGATTTGAAATTATACAACGACTATAAGGTTAAAGTACAGACTGTCAGCTTTAAGTTGGGTATTTTCAACTATTTAGAAATTACATCACTTTTTGTCATTGGCCCCATTTTAGGGAACCAAAAGTATTGGGACAAATTCATGTGTATTAAAGTAGTGACGTTTTTATTAGTTGGTCCCATATTCCTAGCACGTAATGATTACATCAAGCTTGTGACTCAAACTTGTTGGATGCATGATGAGTGAGAAAGTTAGACACGCACATATCATACCCCCAAAGATAGGCTAACCTCTCACCATTACAATAACAGGGGATGTTAGCATTTTTTTAGGGGGGTATAGGATATTTATACCTCTAACTTTCTCCCTTATCATTATTCACAATTCATTCAGGATGGTCAGTAATCATGGTAGCATCCCACATTAATGTAGAAGTGTTTAGAAACATTATATTCTTATTTACAATAAAAGTGACTCCAGAATTATTATTCTTTACCATTCATTTCTATTGGGCACATAATAATCTGAAACACAACCAAAACAAATAGCAGAGTAGAGTCACAAACTTGATGTAGCATGCAATGACTATGAGTATGGGACCAAATACTTACCTATTAACTACTTTAATACACATATAAGTAAATGTACTTTTGAACCCCTAAAATGGGAGGGGGGGGGGGTTCACCTGGTATGGAGGAAAATAACCTAAAAAGAAAGCTGACAGTCTGCACTTTAACCCCATAGTCATTGTATAATTTCAAATCCATCCTTTGCTGGAAATGGGACATAATAAGTTGAGCACTGGGATTAATTGTTACAGTGTAAGGATGAGTAAATGTATTTTATTGGTGTCGCGTTGCAGCTTAATCTACACCCATAACACTGTCAGCACAACCCCAGAGCTTGATATGGAGTGTTCATCCTCTAATGAATTGGCAGGTTGCAGATGGCATTGCTTATTTTAGGGCATTTGATTTTATGGAGCTAAGAAGGTTCTGATGCAGGAAAATCTTTGAGACCCTCAATTATGAGAGATATTTGTGGGAAGGTCATTATAGTCAGACCACTTTTCTGGTGTCTACTGAATGTGGCTATCAAGTTTTGGGATCTCTTTCTCTCCCTCTCTCTCGCTCCATCTCCTTTGCTCTCTTTATCACCCCACTTTCTCACTCCCTTCTCTCTCTCTCTCTTGGTCGCTTGCTCGCTCTCTCCTCACAGATATGTCAGCATTAATCTCGCTCAGGAAGAGAGCCCAGGGAGAGAAGCCACTTGCTGGGGCTAAAATCGTTGGCTGCACTCACATCACTGCCCAGACTGCAGTAAGATAACTATCCCTGTCTTACCTATCATAATGCCAAGGCTACACGGGGACATCTTTCTCCTAATGAAGTAGGATTTGAAGGTCACAGAGGCTTCTTCAGTAACCAAGTTGGCCCTGTTGTTTACACTAACTTACACTGTTTCCATTACCCAAGCTTTGCTGCAGTGAAATATCTCTCCCGTACTTAGGCTACATACCCAAATATCAGTGCCATGACTGCAGTATGATCTTTCTTCCAACAGTATCTCTACTGTACCTAACCACCACTGCTCTGCTACAATTTGCTCTGTACCTAAAAATGATAGCTGGCTCATCTCATGACAGTCCATAAATAATGTACAGCGTCTCTAAAGCCTTGTTCACATTGGCGGTTTGAAGTGACTCGAATTCTATTTATTTGCATATCTGATTTGAATCTGTTCTTTTTCCTGCAGTCTGAACAGCCAAAAATCACATGTAATCAGATATTTCAAGCCACATTTCAAACCACCTTCGTATCTGATTCCTGGCCATGTGACTTGTCTAAACAGTCAAATCTGATTTATTTGTCCTGAAGTGGTTTTTAGACTGTTATTCAGCATATCTTTTCGCTTGCTAGCTACTCTGTTGACAATTTGACAAGAACATGTGGTAGCTAACTAGCTTGTTAATTGTTTTCAAACAAATGAGTGAATGTGCTAGAAGCTTAACAGCTACCTAGTTGGCCGACTGCTGTGGCTAGCCAAAAATCTTAAACTTTGAGGCTTTAAAAGTGTTCTTTCCCTAGGATTTTGAACATTCAAAACAACTGGGAAATGTCCATGGCAGGCATTGTTGTCACCTTAGCATGCTATATAACTTCTGAGTGATAGGAAGCACAAGCGCAACCACCAATCAGCCTACACCCCAGCACACTCACACATGTTGTTACTATGACAACTAGTGTAGCTTTGTTCACAAATGACTGCTCTCTGGACTCGCATCCGATTTGGTCACTTGTAAACTTACTGTTTGGACAGTCAGTAGTCCAAAACATATTTGAAAAACAAAACTGATTTGAGCATTAAGGCCTGCTGCGTGAACAAGGCTTTATACCCCGTTAGTGTCTAAGATTTAATATATTGGTGCTGTTAATATGCTATTATATATTTACAGTGTTATTTACTCATTCAAGGGTTTTTAATAATTTTTTACTATTTTCTACATTGTAGAATAATAGTAAAGACATCAAAACTATGAAATAACACATGGAATTATGTAGTAAGCAGAAAAGTGTTAAACAAATCAAAATATATTTTCTATTTTAGATTCTTCAAAGTAGCCACCCTTTACCTTTGAACACAGCTTTGCACACGCTTGACATTTTCCCAACCAGCTTCACCTGGAATGCTTTTCCAACAGTCTTGAAGGAGTTCCCACATATGTTGAGCACTTGTTGGCTGCTTTTCCTTAACTCTGCAGTCCAACTCATCCCAAACCAACTCAATTGGGTCAAGGTTGGGTGATTGTGGAGGTCAGGTCATCTGATGCAGTACTCCATCACTCTCCTTGGTCAAATAGGCCTTACACAGCCTGAAGGTGTGTTGGGTCATTGTCCTGTTTAAAAACAAATTATAGTTCCAGTAAGCGCAAACCAGATGGGATGGTAAGGCAATAAATAGGCCACAGTGGTGAAGTAATGACAATTTAGCATTAGCACTGGAGTGATAGATGTGCAGATGGAAGGAGTGTTGTATGGCATTGAAGCTTGTTTGGAGGTTTGTTAAGACAGTGTCCAAAGAAGGGCCAGATTTATACAGAATGGTGTCGTCTGCGTAGAGGTGAATCAAAGAATTACCCGGAGCAAGAGCGACATCATTGATATATATACAGAGAAAAGAGTCGTCCCGAGAATTGAACCCTGTGGCACCCTCATAGAGACTGCCACAGGTCCGGACAACAGGCCCTCCTATTTGACACACTGAACTCTATCTGAGAAGTAGTTAGTGAACCAGGCGAGGCAGTCATTAGAGAAATCAAGGCTGTTGAGTATGCCGAGAAGAATACGGTGATTGACAGAGTCGAAAGCCTTGGCCTGATCGATGAAGACGGCTGCACAGTACTGTTTTTTTATCGATGGTGGTTATGATATCGTTTAGGACCTTAGGATCTTGAGCGTGGCTGAGGTGCACCCGTGACCAGCTCGGTAAGGTCTACAACAGGTGTAGACCTTACCTTGAAATATTTATTTACAAGCCCTTAACGAACAATGCAGTTCAAGCAATAAACAAAAGGGGAAAAATCAAATCAATCAAAAAAGAACACAAAACATTTACATAACAATAACAAGGCTATATACAGGGGGTACCGGTACATGATTCCATATGATTTATTTCATAGTTTTGATGTCTTCACTATTATTCTACAATCTAGAAAATTGTAAAAAATAAAAACCCTTGAATGAGTAGGTGTCTGAACTTTTGACTGGTACTGTATATACAGTAAGCTAAATATATTGAATGGTCGGCTCTCTTTTGTGTTCTGTATTGCCCATTAGCTATTTATGATACAAAATATTACCTGTACATCTCTGTATTGTTCTTGTTCCTTGTTCCTCTTATTCAACCTCCTCGCTCTGCATTCAGGTGTTGATTGAGACTTTGGTGGCACTGGGGGCCCAGTGTCGCTGGACAGCCTGTAACATCTACTCCACACAGAACGAGGTGGCAGCTGCCCTCTCAGAGATCGGTAAGTAGAAGCTTTCAACATGACTACTTTACAGCTTTGTTACAGTAATGGCTTCTATGTGGAACAGAATGAGAGACTGACTGTACTTCATAAGAGGTTTTTGAAAGTTGTGTTTCATCACATTCATATTAATTGGTACTATTTCTGCATAATATACATAAACTCGTATTAATATGTAATTAATTACATGAGCGGGCTAAATGTTGGGGGTGATTTGCTTCCCTGTGCCGTTTGAAACTAAAGAGACATTTTGGAGATGTTCTCAATAAAGTCCTGGAAAGCACAGAGAACATCAGACTTGCCCTCTAGTCAATGAACTACAGCACCAAGACACGCATAGCTCTTAGGTTTCTGGGTGTTTGTTAAGTATATGTGTTTCCGTAGCGGGATCTTTTTGCTTTTCACAGCCTGTTAGCCTGAGCAGTTCACAACAGATTCAGACTGCATTACAGTAAATATCACCAGTCACACAGCTCAAGCTGGGAGAAGAACTGGTGCATAGGCTGTGGGCTGATTAACTTGTCCTACAAACACAGTATCCTCTGACCATTTACAACCCACTCTCAGCAGTGTTGACATTTTCTACGTGTGAGTTATGCCAGCAATCTTCATACCGTACATACAGCAAGCCTGCCAGAAACCTACTGACTTGACCAGATGAAGGGAGTAGATAGATAGTTGTACGTAGGTATATACAGTGCATTTGTAAAGTATTCAGACCCCTTGACTTTTCCCACATTTTTTTTCATTACAGACTTATTCTATGGATGAAATAGTTTTTTTCTCCTCATCGATCTACACACAATATCACATAATAACAAAGTGAAATAAAAAACTGAAGTATTACATTTACATAAGTTATATCAAAACCAGGCTGTATCACAACAAGCCGTGATTGGGAGTTCAATACGGCTGCGCACAGTAGTCGTCTGAGTTTGGCCGTTGTAGGCCGTCATTGTAAATAAGAATTTGTTCTTAACTGACTTGCCTAGATAAATAAAAAATAAATAAATAAAGGTATTTACTCAGTACGTTGTTGAAGCACCTTGGGGAGTGATTACAGCCTCGAGTCTTCTTGGGTATGACGCTACAAGCTTAGCACCTGTATTTGGGGAGTTTCTCCCATTTCTTCTCTGCAGATCTTACCAAGCTCTGTCAGGTTGGATGGGGAGCATCACTACACAGCTATTTTCAGGTCTCTCCAGAGATGTTCGATCGGGTACAAGTCTGGGCGCTGGCGGGGCCACTCAAGGACATTCAGAGACTTGTCCCGAGCCACTCCTGCGTTGTCTTTGCTGTGTCGTGGTCCTGTTTGAAGGTTAACCTTCGCCCCTGTCTGAGGACCTGAGCCCCCTGGAGCAGGTTTTCACCAATGACTTCTCTATTTTGATCTATTCATCTTTCCCTCGATCCTGACTTGTCTCCCAGTCCCTGCAGCTGAAAAACATCCCCACAGCATGATGCTGCCACCACCATGCTTCACCGTAGGGATGGTGCCAGGTTTCCTCCAGATGTGACACTTGGCATTCAGGCCAAAGGTGGACTCCAAACAAGTTGTAAAAACATCAAGGAAGATCAATGGAAACAGGATGCAGCTAAGCTCAATTTCGAGTCTCATAGCAAAAGGTCTGAATAGTTATGTAAATAAGGTATTTCTGTTTGAAAATATTCTAAACCTGTGTTCGCTTTGTCATTATGGGGTACTGTGTGTAGATATATGTTTTACAATAACTCTGTAATCTAACAAAGTGGAAAAATACTTTTCAAATGCACTGTGCACACAGAGAAAGATGCAGGGATTTGAGGACTAGATAGGAGGTTAACTAAGAAAAAACTGTCAGTAGAATAGAGGTTCTAAGCCCAGGTACTGTATAACATGTTTCTAGCTGTATGGTCATATGGGACGAGTAGCATGGCAGAATAATCATAGAGCTTTCAAAATCTCCCCACTCCTCCAATTCAATAGCAGGGCTTAGGATACTTTTTTTTTTTTTGTGTACCACTTTATTTTTTGGTAATTATATTTTTACGTAAGCCCTCCCTTTCCCACATCATTGTGTAAAGCGACATCTGTCACAGTATCTATTTCTAATAAAAAGTTGGTCTTTATGGAACTGTCCTCTGGCAGCTTCTGTTTCGGCCTGCCTGCTCTGCTCTCTCTGGGGTGGAAATTACCAGAAGGCCTTCTGTCCTGCTGCAGTTAATACCTGATGTCTGGTCCTCTCCTAAAAATCACTGGATAACAGCTTTAGAAACAAGAGACCTAGCTTATTATCCCCTCTTGGTTTAAAGAACAGACATATCCTTGTACATCTACAGAAAAGACAGGAATGCCTATGGGGTGTTGTATATATTCAGAGCCATATTCCAGTAAAGCTTAGAGAGGATCTCATGTCAGATGTTGTTGAACTGTTTTAGTTGCAAATTCACTTGCCTCATCTAAAGCCTCTTCTTTTGGGGTGCTGCTGTTGGCCACCAAGTAGGGATTAACATGGGTAACCGGGATCACTTCACATTTCCAGAAAAAATTTAATGACGACCTGGAAATTACTGACATTTTCCCCAATGTCGGCACTAATGCAATGCCACAAAATACACAACATGTGCAGCAACAGATTAGCAAAAAATAAAATGGCTCATTATCCAAACAGGTTTTCACATGGAAGCCTTTAGCCCAGCGTATTTACTTCACACAAAGTTACCATAGATTCAAAGCAGATGCATAATTGACACTGCTGACCCAAATGTACTTGATAAACCCTACAGCAAACCCTTACGGTATAGACTATAAAATAATGTGTGCCTCTTTGAGCTGTCATCGTGACTCTTCAGACAGTCACATATTTGATAGGCCTATGCACAATTCACTACATAGACATCTCTGTCAGACATTAAGTCTGTTAACAATTCAGAGGCTTGAGGGAAAATGCTATGTTCTCCTGTCCTAGAGATAGGAAAATAGTCTATCTAGTCCCAATTCCACTGAAACCCCAAATCCTGACTCCTGTCTCGCATGAAAATTCCTAACTTTATTCTGTAATCCATAGGTTGCATTATCAAAGCACATCTCTCGCCTATGCAGGTCAAAATATCTCTAACATTTCCCACTATTTTCTGCACTGTCGTACTTTCTGCCCATATTAGAGCTTCCGTAGGGAATGTGTGATCAACAAACGGTATGAAAGATACCGATATTTTTAAAACAGTTGGTCCCGTTAGATTAAATATCAAGGTATCTTAATTATTTACACTCTTCATCTCCCCATTATTCATGTCTGTTATAAAAAGATGTTCTGCGTTTTTGACACAAGTTAACATTTTAGTCATTTAGCAGACGCTCTTATCCAGAGAGACTGACAGTTAGTGCATTCATCTTAAGATGGCACAATGTGAAAACCACATTTTACTGTCATAGTAAGTACATTTTACCTCAAAGTAGCTATCAGCACTCAAATCTCCATTTACTCAAGCAAACAACAAAATTATCTTTAAAAAAACTGAATAAACAACATCTTATTGAACGGCAGGGACTGTAAGGGGAGACAAACACACATTTTTGTTGTTTTTAGATTTTAAATTTGTGACTGTCCGGATCTATCTGTGTTTTGTTACTTGTTCTTTTTTTTGTGGACCCCAGGAAAAGTAGCTGCTGTTTCTGCTGAAGTTAATCCACATAAATAAAGAAATAAACATATGGAGGGCTTTACTCAGGCCCTCTGTTTCTGCCATGCTTATAACATCATAATGCAGGCTTTATAACACAATGTTAAATACTCAATGGTTAGGTCAGTTCACGACAATTGGTCATGACACAAATAGCAGTATAGTGACACACATACCAGTATAGGTGAATAGGCCTACAGTGAAGCTAACCCCGATAAACTAGTGTAGCTTAAATCCTACATGACTGTTCAATACGGATGTCAATACTGGTAGTTCTGGCTGCTATTGACACCCGTTTCCTGAGTGATTTATGATGGTGTGAAGTTGGCTTTAATGGTAGAGAGCTGAAGTGTTTAGTGGGGCCGGGATGATACCAGAATTGCAATATTCTTTCCATGGCAAATATGAAAACACGAAGCAGACATTACTCTTTGATCATTAAAAACCTGCTGTATGTAAATTGTGTGCTATAGCTTGGAAAATAAATACATATGACTCTGGATGACAACATAATGTTTGTTTCCAACATTAAGGCTGTTTTCCTAAAGAAGTTGAATCAACTTTGTGTTTTGTTTCCTTGCCACGATACCAACGAGTATCGTCCCGGCCCTGGTGTTTAGTGAGCAGGGTTATGTAAGTCTACCTGGAGGAGCCTACAGAGGCAGGGGCTGTTCTAGGCTCTTTGGTGTTGTGGTTGGACCGTTGTGCAGGTCCAGATGTCTAGAGTTAAGCTGCAGGTCGTTATATTAATGACTTTACAACAGATTATATGGACATCAAGCACCGTGTGTTCAAATGTCATCGGTTCTGCTCTCTCTAGAATGAAGGGTCTTGTTAATGGCTCAGGACCCTGTGCTGCTGTTTAAAAAGGGCCTTAGCTTCTATATTTGTTGCGACATATGTCTGATCTGGAGAAATATTGTAATTTCTAAACCCCTTTTTTTCCCCCAACTACCTTGTCATTTCTGCAGGTGTGGCTGTTTTTGCCTGGAAGGGGGAATCGGAGGATGACTTCTGGTGGTGTATCAACAAGTGCATCAACATGGAGGGGTGGCAGCCTAATATGGTACCCATAGAACTCTTGTCAATTACCCTCCTTTAACAGCAAGACAAACGCCCTTGTTGACCATTTTGTGTTACTGATATGTGTTTGCGTGTTGTCACTGTTTGTTGAGAATGTTATCTCTTCTTGCTGTGTCTGTGGTAGATCCTTGATGACGGAGGGGACTTGACTCACTGGGTGTATAAGAAATACCCCAACGGCTTCAAGAAGATCAGGGGCATTGTGGAGGAGAGTGTGACTGGGGTCCACAGGTGGTTTTATTTCTGATTAAAATACATTCTCAATCATACATGTTCATAAGACCAACAGGTAACTCTGAGCTTAGTTACTTAGTTACTTTCTCTTTGCCTTAAAGGTTGTACCAGCTGTCCAAAGCAGGCAAGCTGTGTGTGCCAGCCATGAATGTAAATGACTCTGTGACAAAGCAGAAGTTTGACAACCTCTACTGCTGCAGAGAGTCTATCTTGGATGGGTAGGTGTTAAATGTACCTTTCAAGCATACAAGTGAATGTTCCCTCGCTTCGACACCTCACTGCTCTTTGTGCATACACTTGAAGTCGTAAGTTTACATACACCTTAGCCAAATACATTTAAACTCAGTTTTTCACAATTCCTGACATTTAATCCTAGTAAAAATTCCCTGTCTTAGGTCAGTTGGGATCACCACTTTATTTTAAGTTGAAATGTCAGAATAATAGTAGAGAGAGTGATTTATTTCAGCTTTTATTTATTTCATCATATTCCCAGTGGGCCAGACGTTTACATACACTCAATTAGTATTTGGTAGCATTGCCTTTAAATTGTTTAACTTGGATCAAACATTTCGGGTAGCCTTCCACAAGCTTCCCCCAATAAGCTGGGTGAATTTTGGCCCATTCCTCCTGACAGAGCTGGTGTAACTGAGTCAGGTTTGTAGGACCTCCTTACTGGCACACGCTTTTTTAGTTCTGCCCACAAATCTTCTTTGGAAGTATGCTTGGGGTCCTTGTCCATTTGGAAGACCCATTTGCGACCAAACTTTAACTTCCTGGCTGATGTCTTGAGATGTTGCCTCAATATATCTACATAATTTTCCTTCCTAATGATGCCATCTATTTTGTGATGTGCACCAGTCCCTCCTTTAGCAAAGCACCCCCACAACATGATGCTACCAACCCCGTGCTTCACGGATGGGATGGTGTTCTTCGGCTTGCAAGCCTCCCCCTTTTTCCTCCAAACATAACGATGGTCATTATGGCCAAACACTTATATTTTTGTTTTATCAGACCAGAGGACATTTCTCCAAAAAGTACGATCTATGTCCCCATGTGCAGTTGCAAACCATAGTCTGTCTTTTTTTATGGTGGTTTTGGAGCAGTGGCTTCTTTCTTGCTGAGCAGCCTTTCAGGTTATATCGATATAGGACTCGATTTACTGTAGATATAGATACTTTTGTACCTGTTTCCTCCAGCATCTTCACAATGTCCTTTGCTGTTGTTCTGGGATTGATTGGCCCTTTTCACACCAAAGTACGTTCATCTTTAGGAGACAGAATGCATCATCTTTCTGAGCAGTACGACGGCTGCGCGGTCCCATGGTGTTTATACTTGCATACTATTGTTTGTACAGATGAACGTAGTACCTTCAGGCATTTGGAAATTGCTCCCAAGGATGAACCAGACTTGTGGAGGTCTACAATTGATTTCCCCATGATGTCAGTGAGTTTGAAGGTAGGCCTTGAAATACATCCACAGGTACACCTCCAATTGACTCAAATGATGTCAATTAGCCTATCAGAAGTTTCTAAAGCCATTTGCTGGAATTTTCCAAGCTGTTTAAAGGCACAGTCAACTTACTGTATGTAAACTTCTGACCCACTGGAATTGTGATACAGTGAATTATAAGTGAAATAATCTGTATGTAAACAATTGCTGGAAAAATGCCTTGTGTCATGCACAAAGTAGATGTTCTAACCGACTTGCCAAAACTATAGTTTGTTAACAAGACATTTGTGGAGTGGTTGAAAAATTAGTTTTAATGACCCCAACCTAAGTGTATGTAAACTTCTGACTTCAACTGTATATATAATATTTAACTATGTATCTGATTTTTTTGTGGATCAAATACTGTAAATATATATCTCAAATATAGTACCTGTCAAAAGTTTGAACGCTCTCATTCAAGGGTTTTAATTTTTACTATTTTCTACATTGTAGAATAATAGTGAAGACATCACAATTATGAAATGACACATATGGAATCATGTAGTAACCAAGAAAGTGTTAAACAAATCAAAATATGTTTTCTATTTTAGATTCTTCAAAGTAGCCACCCTTTGCCTTGATGACAAATTTGCACTCTTGGCATTCTCTCAACCAGCTTCAACTGGAATGCTTTTCTAACCGTCTTGAAGGAGTTCCCACATATTCTGAGCACTTGTTGGCTGCTTTTCCTTCACTCTGCGGTCCAACACATCCCAAACCATCTCAAGGCAAAGGGTGGCTACTTTGAAGAATCTCAAATATAAGATCTATTTTGATTAACACTTGTTTTGGTTACTACATGATTCCATAAGTGTTATTCAATAGCTTTGATGTCTTCACTATTATTTTGCAATGTAGAAAATAGTATAAATTAAGAAAAACCCTGGATTGAGTAGGTGTGTCCAAACTTTTGACTGGTACTGTATGTGTATATATATATGTGTGTGTGAGTTATTTATATATATATACATACATACATATATACACACACACACACACACACACACACACAATAGGCCAATACATCAGGCTAACAACATGGCCTGTGTGATCCAGTGGCCTGGGAAATTGCTTTTATGGACTGCTACTGCCCACTTCACTCTTTCTGGAGTTTCAACTTAACATAGAAAGGCCAACTTCCTGTATCTTAATGTTTCCCCTATCTCTATCTCCATGTTTCTGTCTGCAGCCTGAAGAGGACCACGGACGTGATGTTTGGAGGAAAGCAGGTGGTTGTCTGTGGTTATGGCGAGGTAAGGGGGTGTCATCGAAATTCTACACAGGGACATTCGGAAGTCAATCCAAAATGCATTATTCTTTATTATCAGCGCGCTGGAGAGGTTCCAACTAACTCAATGCAAAGTACACATGTCGTTCCGTTGCTCCCCCCGGGGCAGTTCCGTTAGTTCTCTTATATACAGACAAGTTATATTAGCATGATTTAGCTTATTTATAATTAATTAATCATTAACATTTGCTTCATTCATGTTATCGACCAATACTGGGTCATGCATGTGACATACCAATACCTCATAATGCTTCTTCTCTCTAAGCTGAGACCTTAAAACTGAGATATCCCTTTCTCTAAAAAAGGTTTTGGGCGTACTGCCAGATTGCAGATACTGTTAGTGAGGATTCGTTCAATCAGTCACTTGAATGAACACAGAAATTGGTTATTAGAATAGCACACATTTTTTATTTCCATCACAGGGTTTTCATATTGTATATGTAGTTATGTTTGAAGAGACTGTGTTTGTGCTGGCTATGCTAAACCTGCTATAAAAAAAAGATGTGCATTCTGTATAATGATAATCACCTATACAGTACATACTTGTACATTTATATACTGAAGAGTTCAATGCCATGTCATGCTAAGTTATTGTATATTTAGTCTAAAGTAATCGGCCTCTATAGAGTTTTTAATGTGGACGTCAATGTTTACTGATATGCATGTTCTTTTGTGGGTCCATTGTGGCCTGTTCTGTTGATTGAGGTCAATGTGATGTGATCATATTATGTAATTCTAATGCGATATGCTCTCCCTGCAGGTTGGGAAAGGTTGCACTGCCGCACTGAAAGCCATGGGATCCATCGTCTACGTCACAGAGATTGATCCCATTTGCTCCCTGCAGGCCTGGTGAGGGACAGGAAACTGGAAGCAGAAAGTGCCAAATGTAGAGCACTGCTGACCCAGAGAAATGACACCATGAATTAGACCATAAAACCCTCTGGACAGAGGAGTCTCTCTGTCCTGCTCTAAGATAAACCTTTGAAACAGAAATTCTCCATCAAAATATAAACCCGAAAACCTGAACTGGCTTTCATCATTAGGATAACATGATAGAAACTAGATGGCAGCATATTAAACCTTTTAAATACAACAATAGAGCCTTATTAGTTTAATGGCACTCGTAGACCAGTACTAACCAACTCTACTGTAGGCAGAGCACCTGTCTACCCCCATCTGTTCTTACTAACCCGTCTCTCCCCATGTTTGAACAGCATGGATGGCTTCAGGGTGGTCAAGCTTAATGAGGTCATCCGTCAGGTGGACATCATCATCACATGCACTGGTAAACAACATCAAACTACCGTACATATGTAATCAACTTTCTGTACAGGGGACTGCTTTTATATGGAAATACATTAATCTATGGGCTTCCAGTACATGCCTGTCACGATCAATATATGCATTGACATACATACATGGCCCTCTGTATCATCTAATCGAGAGAAGTTGTGCTGCCAAGCTCTATTTTGTTGGAAGTTTTAGACTGGTGTTTTTCCTGTGGTCTCCTAGGGAATAAGAACGTGGTGACCAGGGACCAGCTGGACCGTATGAAGAACGGTTCCATCGTGTGCAACATGGGACACTCCAACACTGAGATTGACGTGGTGAGGAACTTTAACACAACACAATTTGTGACTACAGTAGAACGTAAAAATCAACAGAGCCTTTCCAGGGAAAATGAAGTTCATGATTGTTTAAAATGTACTGCATATTAAGATTTTTAGTAGTGTGCATAGTGTGTTGGTCTGCTGATCTGTGTGACCTGCTCCCCAGGCGAGCCTGCGGACCCCAGAGCTGACCTGGGAGAGAGTGCGCTCTCAGGTGGACCATGTCATCTGGCCTGATGGCAAGAGGGTCATCCTGCTGGCCGAGGTGGACACACACACACACACACACACACACATACATACACATATACTACCACATAGCAAATAAAAAAATTCTCTCCTTCAGGGTCGTCTTCTGAACCTCAGCTGCTCCACAGTTCCTACCTTCGTCCTGTCAATCACTGCCACGACCCAGGTAATACAGACACTCCCCACAGTAGCTAACAAGCAGCTAGAGTAGTGCTACAGATAGCAGTCTGTGGGTTTACACTGCCTTCAGAAATTATTCATACCCCTAGACTTTATCCACATTTTGTTGTTACAGCCTGAATTTAGAAGCTGTTTTTCAGTCAAGGTCCCTGCTTTGATGCACCTGTACTGACCTCGCCTTCTGGATGATAGTGGGGTGAACAGGCAGTGGCTTGGGTGGTTGTTGTCCTTGATGATCTTTTTGGCCTTCCTGTGACATCGGGTGCTGTAGGTGTCCTGGAGGGCAGGTAGTTTGCCCCCGGTGATGTGTTGTGCCGACCTCACTACCCTCTGGAGAGCCTTACGGTTGTGGGCGGAGCAGTTGCCGTACCAGGCGGTGATACAGCCCGACAGGATGCTCACGATTGGGCATCTGTAAAAGTTTGTGAGTGTTTTTGGTGACCAGCCAAATTTCTTCAGCCTCCTGAGGTTGAAGAGGCCTGTTGCGCCTTCTTCACCACGCTGTCTGTGTGGGTGGACCATTTCAGTTTGTCCATAATGTGTACGCCGAGGAACTTAAAACTTTCCACCTTCTCCACTACCGTCCTGTCGATGTGGATAGGGGGGGTGCTCCCTCTGCTGTTTCCTGAAGTCCACGATCATCTCCTTTGTTTTGTTGATGTTGAGTGTGAGGTTATTTTCCTGACACCACACTCCGAGGGCCCTAACTTCCTCCCTGTAGGCCTTCACGTCATGTTGGTAATCAAGCCTACCACTGTAGTGTTGTCTGCAAACTTGATGATTGAGTTGGAGGTGTGCATGGCCACGCCTTTACCATCTAAACCACTGTGAAATATATTTTACATAACCAACATTTTTTACATTTATTTTCAGCTGTTTGAAGCTGGTGTACAAACCCGAAAGTAAAATACTTAAGAACGGGAAGCATATAAATAACGCACATGTAAACCCTTCTTAGACTTGCTTTCAATGAGAATGACAGATCTATAACTCACTTTTCTACGTGAATTTGGTTAGGTATCCCAAAAAGTTACATATTGCTACTGTATATAGCATCTTTGGTGACTTCTAGGAAGTTTTTAACCCACTCAATCCCAACGTTATTCACCATCATTGTAAAGCCCGAATTATTTTGTTGCTCTGACAAGGTCATTTCTGAAGATTATTTAAAAAAAAAATGTGATTAGTGATTCATTTTAAGGTAATAAAAAAAACAACAACAACCCTGTCCCTCATTTTAAGGTAAACCCTGTTACGTGCACAGAACTCTCATTTTAATATGGTGAAACTGTTCCTTTAAAAAGGTTTTTCAAAAGAAACATTGAACATGTAATAATGGATCGTAGTGTAAAAGCAAGTGAGCTGGTTCTACTCTTTATGGCCATTTTCTGATGTTTATTGGTGGAGCATAACACATCAACCCTGTTACCCCAGGTATCCCCCTTTCCCTTTGCCACAGAGAGAGGCTAGACATGTTTTAGCAATAAAAACAAAAATTGTGAAGCTTGCATTTAATTGCCCCTCCCTTTTGCACACAACAAGCTTCCATTCCCCCTGTAACAAGGGGATTCATGGCTGATTTAAGATTAAGTCGTCAACCCTGTTACTTTATTTGACACTTACTGTAGTAATTTTTTCATGTAGCCCTGTACACTCATACCCGTAAACAGTTTGAAAATGGCAGATTTGGACACTGATAAGCACTTAAATTGGAATGCAGTGGCTGTACAGTAACATGCTATACGTGATGTCAGAGTTCAGGGTCTCTGCTTCAAAACTCTGTATGGGTTTTGACTGACAGCCATTCTGAACTTAAGCACCTTGTGCATCAACAAGTTAGGGGCATTATGTGTAACAATTGCTTAACGCTATGTTCAAGATTAAACTCTATTGGACCAGTTAGGTTCGGGTGAATTGAAAACCACACAACTGAATAATTTAGGAAAAGAATGCCGGCTTGTATTTGTAAATAAAAAAATACTTACAAAAAAATGTATCACCTTGAGTAAATATTGATATGTTAAATTTCTACAATGAGCTTGTAGCGGAGTGCGTAATTGGCGGCAGAGAAGTCAGGCGCAGGAGAGCAGAACTGGGTAATAACCCGATATTTATTAAGCAAAACCAACGGCAACAAGATAAATGGGCACAAAATAACCCGTTGTGCGCTCACGGGGAACGTGCACAAGCACTACAATAAACAATTCGGCGGAAGTCGTGACAGAGTTCAATATGATTGAAATACTTCAATAGTGCAATAGACTTAGATATCGGCCATATATCCTGCCTAGAATTTGCTAGGGTGCACACAACTCTATCTTAATCTGAGAATCTCTGATGTTAATGTTCAATAGCAATACAATAAACATGAATCCACAGAAAAACACAAACCAATTCCCAAATACTGACTTATAAATCACTACGATGGAATCAATATGAGTGACTGTGCCTATCAATAAACACTGTAAGGTGTTTAAGTGTAGCATGTGCTTATAACAATCCCACTGCAATGTCTTGCAAGAAAAATCCTATCACACCGTAGTATGGCAGTGCAAATGTAGTGTTCTCCAAGGAAAATAAATCTTTGCATTCAAATCTTCTTATCGAAGTTCTGGGTTCGGCGGCTCGCCATCCTTGGTGGAACTGAATCCATACTCAAAAAACCTGACCAAATCCTGGCGTCAATCTTTCCCTAAATCCCTTCACAGTACGTTTGTATAGAGAAGTGAGTGTTAATATCCAGTTCTCTCCTTTTAGTTCAGTTTCATACAACTTGATTTCTTCCATGGAATGGCAGTAGCTCTTCACGTTCCGTTCTAGCTCTTTTTTTTCAGCATGTTGGCGCCGACTGGTGTATAACGTGAGGTTAGGAGAGGGACTAAGAGAATATTGAGTTTTGATTGGCTCAAAATAAACTGCCTGTCATGCAGCTTCTGACAGCTGATTTGTAATAGCTGTCAACTTAAATATCAATATCAATAGCAATATAGTATAATATGATTGGTTACTGGAATCTCACTAGTAACGATAAGTGTTCAACATTAGTTGACCTGTGTTACACATGCACCCCAAAAATCGGAAGGGGACAAGGTACGTTAGGATGTCTGGGTGTGTGGTCAGGAGAGGGGCTCGCCCCCTGTCTGGAAGTTATAGCTTTTTTCTGCAATCTAAAGCCATAATCATATGTAAAAATAAAAAATAAATATATATATATATATATATTAAAAAAAACGTTTTATTTTCTGTATATCTAAGCATACCTCTTGAGCTGTCTGTATCCTCCTGCCTGATGGTAATTTGTTTAAATAAACAATATATGCTTCTCTGCATCACTGGTAAACAATGGGTAAAAGATTGAAAGTTATGTGAGTCTTCAGTACATGTAGTAATTGCTTACTTTTCTAAACTCTACCAACCTTGCCAGCAGGCATGCCAGCTAAGATAGTTAGACAAGCTAGTTACTCTAATTTGATTGATAACTAGCTACATTTCAGGCTATCTGGGCTAAAGCCAACTTCATAAAATTGCTAGGTGACTAGTAGTATTACAGAGAAACGACTACAAAAACATTTAATAAAATAACGTGTGTCTTTATGACACGGTTTAAATAACGTGAAGTCAAAAGTAGTTACACAAATCAAAAGGCACCTAATTGTTGTAACGACCCGTCTATTCTTGAGTTTGTGTGTATACTAATGATTGTGTATTGTGCTTCATTTCTCCAACAGGCTCTGGCTCTTATTGAGCTGTACAATGCTCCAGAGGGCCGCTACAAACAGGATGTCTACTTGCTTCCCAAGAAGATGGGTGAGTAATGGACAGCCCTTATACCCTGCCATGTTTGGCGCATTACAAGGAAATACAGATAAATAATGTCTGTAGTGGTAGTTATAATTATGTTATGATCTAGCTAGCTACACAACACAATTCCTGCTTTAGCTGTTTTATCCCTGTCTCTGTGGACATAATACTGTTTCACAAATGCCTGTTTTGGACAAGCTCTGCAAACCACTTTCACTAGTCTCTGAGGCCCTACTTATGCCATCTGGTGATGGGAATGAGACATTACAAATAAATTCTGTAACTTTTATTTGGTATTCAAGCATACAGACACAAATATTTGTTGAATACAATTATAAAAACATTGCTTATTACTTCTATAATTGTATGTGTGTTGTGATTGTCTCAGATGAGTATGTTGCCAGCCTGCACCTGCCCACCTTTGATGCCCACCTAACGGAGCTCTCAGATGAGCAGGCCAAGTACCTGGGCCTCAACAAGAATGGCCCATTCAAACCCAACTACTACAGGTACACATTTCCCTGCTAACATCCCTTTAAATGTCACCAAAATATCAGATTTATGTCAGATTTATCTTCATTTTTGCATTTCATCCCCACAGCCACAACACAACAACATCATCCCCCACAGCCACAACAAATGTTCTTATTGGTACAATCAAGTTAAGTGAAGGTTTTTATAACTTCAGTACATACATTTGACTAATATTTTCATTTTTGGTATTCATAGGTATTAGCTTGCATGAACGGACCACACCTCTGCACTCCTTGACTTGGACAAGGCCTGGATAAGATAATGAAATATATATATATATATATATATATATATATATATATATATATATATTAAGCTCCTATTCCTTCATCTTCTACAGTAGGTGTTACCCTGTTTCACTTGCTGTTTTGTGTGTTTAGTTTCACCATTAGTTCTGTAAATACACACTCTAACAAACCAACATACAGGACCCCACTGTCCATCAATGACCAATTGAAAGTACAGTACCTAAACTCAGCTGTCTGCTTGAGATATTTATATACACGTCTGATTTCATTCCCACTCTCCAGTAGAATAGACATTTTTCTGATGTGTTATTTGTAGTTTGATAGATCTTTATTATTGTGCCAATTGATTGTGTAGGGAAGGGGATTGTTGTAATTGAGATTTATATTTTCTGTCTGCATTGATGTCGCTCTTCTCAAATAATTACATTCCAGCCAAGGGAACAGGGAGAAATGGCCTCCACACTAGAAAGACTCAACTTCAATGTCCCATTTAAAGGCATTGTCACATTTCCTGCTGGACCATGTGTATACCCATATATATGTTTACTACCAGCTTGTCATTTTACTGATCTTTATCTCTCTTCCTCTGAAACAGAACTGAGGTTTTATTGAAAATATGAGTACCTGTACTGACTGTACTGTATTGGGGCGGCAGGTAGCCTAGTGGTTAGAGTGTTTGGTTGATAGATTGAATCCCAGAGCTGACAAGGTAAAAATCTGTCATTCTGCCCCTGAACAAGGCAGTTAACCCACTGTTCCTAGGCCGTCATTGTAAATATGAACTTGTTCTTAACTGGCTTGCCTAGTTAAATAAAGGTTAATTTTTTTTTTTTTTTTTAAATAGACTAAAGGGCAGACAAACAGTATATGATTTTCTTTGAATAGTACATGTGTGCATGTACAGTACAGAAATGCAATTATCTTCACTAACAACATTTATAAGTGTAAGATACAGAAAGGTATGTGCAACCAGAAGAGTGACTATCCAATCTGGCACTGGTTTTGATTGAGTCTCACATGGTAATATGGTAATAATACTGGAATGTTTTGCATTCTAGGAGTCTTATCAGACTTACAAGGACAATAGTGCATTGCTATTTCTCCATTCCTGGTCTAAACGATGTGGAATTAAGTTTATTGACGTTATTTTTTTTTAAATACAGTAGTTGGCTGATTTTAGTATTGTTATTACTAGTAGTAACTAGTATCCCTGTTTGTGTGACGTGAATCTGTTTTTCACTTAACGTTCCTGATCACCATGTTGTCCTTCTGTCTGTTCTCTGCATCCATACTTGCCTGTTTTCATTTCACCATCACATTGAAAGGTCTACTCCATAAGGAGAGTGGTTATTCAGTTGAGTAATGTTGTTTTTTACTTCCACCTGCTGATGAATATTACACAGGGTAAATAATCTGTATGTATTACCGGTGCATTTAAAATGACATGCACTGTCACTCTGGTCTGGTAACATGGGACACTGAGTCGGTTGAATACAGACCACATCTGTGTGTACAATGTCCAGTGTTTTCTGTCCTTCCATTTTAGCTGTGTGAAACAACAGATACTGTTTTATTTGTATATATATTAGCTGATGCAACTGTGAGATAAAGCGCTTTCTTCTTTGCACTACTTAAAGCTGTTGAGCATTTACAACCAAGGACATATGTGTGAGAAGGACATTGTTGGAGGGGTATTGGCGTCGTAACTTTGGTTACTGGTCAAGTGACAGTGCCTTGTGACCCATCTGCTACTGCACATATTCATCAGTTGTAGGATTATGTCTGTCCACTCTATTCCTCTTTGAAAGCTGTCCAACAGTGTTCTGATTCTGCAGTATAATCACTATGCACCAAGATGTGCATCACTGTAGTGGTCTCTTATAAATATTTGTACTTATTGGGGGTACCCAAACTGCTTAATGTGTCAGCATTTAGTTACTTCCATTGTAAGAGAACATAGTAGTTTGAATTGACCTGTTTTGGACTTTTTGAAGTTACAGTAAATCTTTATTTCTTCCCTTGGATATTGTCTGTATAGCACTACCAAAAGCATGCCATGAAGTAAAACCAGAATGCCTTTACATGCACTGTGTTGTTTACAAGGCCTCTGAATTTAAATTCTGTTTTAGTTCATTGAATCTCCCATACTTTAGATTTGTTTATACTGTCAGAACCATAACGACTAGCAGGATGTCGTAATAACTGACAAATATAGTCAGTTTATGAAACCCTGTCTAGCAGTTAAGTGTTATCTGACCAGCTCACAAGTCCAGGGTCATTAGGATGTTGTATGCAACAGTGTTCTGCAATTTGGGCTAATTGAGTGACTGTCGGTGACTGACATAACAACAGAAACTGATGCACACTACCAAATTTCGAAATTGCACCTTGTGTATTCTACTATTCCAACTATCAAAAATAAGTTGAGACCCCGACTGAGTTCCTAAAATGTATTTATTTATTTATTTTTTGGGTGAAATTGATCCGCAGGCCTACAAAAGGGGGGCCGTGGGGCGCCAGTGCACATCCCTGATGAAAAGCAAGGAGCACTGTGATGTACATGATGCGAGAATCGCTTATGTATCTCTGGTTGTGACAAAACTACCTTTTTTATTTGAGCTTTGCAAATTAAATTCTATTGTTAAATTATACACTACTATGTATTATTTTTCTGTGTATTATCTGAGTGGTTGATGTATAGTCTGAGTCAACTCAAGTTGTTTTACTTTAATCTGACTGCTCTCTGATGCTGCTATTTATTTTTCTGCTTTCTGTTGGTTGATGTGTACCGATCCCTTTAATAAACTTTTCGGTGTTTGAATTAAAACCTGCTAGTGCACCATTGTGTAACAAGTGATTATTTACCTAATGTGATCAAGGTCCAATTCTGGAACTAACTGTAAGAGGGTTTTTCACTTAAGCAACTATTTTTTATACAAATTCACAGTATAGACATTTTGAAAAACAACTAAGTAAATGGAATGAATAAACGATTTATTCATGTGAACAGTGCTGTAAATGACCAAATATAGATTCAAGTATAAACAATATTTGATTTGGCTGTTTACATTTTTTTAAGACTGGGCCAAGAATGACTGTATTTTAGTCCAGGCTTGGTCTAGTGCAGGCTTGGTCTAGCGCTAGGATGTCTACAGCTGCCACAGGCTACACTGCCCTCCAAACAGCGGAGGAAACTTCCTTTCATGGGTGATTTCATGATCACCTGAATGAAGTATTTTAAGTATTCTCCTCCAAATCCATTATATTCTGTTGGCTCACATGGTTTCTCCTCCAGTGTCAATCTGCCAAGTGCATACGAGGCTGCAAGGTTTCCTCAACTGTAAACCGACAAAATAGCACCACAGTTGTGACTCACTAAATAGCATGCCTGACTAACAAACTGTATTCATAGTCTTCTGATCCTACAACGACTGCAGGGCTGTTGTTGTTGGCAGACGGGCTCTAGAAATACAGCAACTTTTCAGCAGACCATGTGGGAGACATTAAAGCACGGCTCCTTGTCCTCCATGAAGGCATCAATATTCAGTTGGTTTGCAGAGAATGCTGCAACGTATCCAGAGTAGGGCATGTCTCCCAGGTCAGAGTCAACCTGTCCAGGTTCTCTTCACAAACAGGTAATTTCTTCAAGGCTCATAGGAGAGCTTCGCTCTTTGGCGCTTTGGTGAACAACCTAAAGCTGCTGTGTCAAGCAGAAGTGCTTCTTCACATCTTCACCATTCACTGGAATTGTAGGGTCAATTGCAAAGATGCCATACACACGTGTCAATAATGTGTAGAAAGAGGGCATTTGGAACAGTTCCAAGTTACATTATGGTCCAGTAGTTCACCGTTTTGTGCTCATCCACTCTGCAGTGCTCCCCAGTCACCAGGTCTCACAGGGTATCTCCCAGAGTAGCCACTGGGAAAGACCTTCATGGCTTTCACAATCAGACAGGTGATGTCTCTGGACACCATTTGGCTCTTAGAGGGGACATTGTACTGAACGATCATCTTGGATTCTGAGTGCTGGGTCAGTTGATTATATGCAGAGGCTACAATCTCTTTCACCTCTGCTGGTTATAAGTTGACCTCTTGTTGACCAAGATCATCCAGAAAAGGCCAGTCCCTCAGGACGCGTATGGAATCCTCCTTTGCTGCACCACAGTAGATTTGGTCCAGAAGTTTGGTCACAATGTGTGCAGGGTTGGAAAACCAATCACAAGACGTTCTCCATGGACAAGAGGGAACTTACTGCCAAGATGTGACTCAGAGTTCTAGATAAAGCAGAAGTTTATGCAGGAGCAGGGTCCTGTCTTGCAGTCACGTGAATAGCTGACAGACACTGACTGGGCCGGGCGCACGTGAACTCTGAACCAACTACATTAATTTGGGGACAGGTTGAAAAGCATTAAACATTCATGGCAATTTAGCTATCTAGCTTGCTGTTGCTAGCTAATTTGTCCTGGGCTCCTGAGTGGCGCAGTGGTCTAAGGCACTGCATCTCAGTGGTTCGAATTCAGCCTGCATCACATCCGGCCGTGATTGGGAGTCCCATATGGCGGCGCACAATTGGCCCAGCGTCGTCCGGGGTAGGCTGTCATGGTAAATAAGAATTTGTTCTTAACTGACTTGCCTAGTTAAATTTAAAAAATAAACATTGGGTAGTTATTTTACTTGAAATGCACAATGTCCTCTACTCTGACAATTAATCCACAGATAAAAGGGTAAACCGAGTTAGTTTCTAGTAACCTCTCCTCTTTCAGTCTTCTTTCTTTGGACTTTATATGTCGGCAAACAACTTTAAGGTGCATTACCACCACCAACTGGACTGGAGTATGGACCTCAGTTCATCGTTCAATCACCCATGTAGGTATCTGCTCCTAAAAACCAATGAGGAGATGGGAGAGGTGGGACTTGCAGCACGTCAAGCGTCACAAATAGAACCAAGTTCTATTTTAGCGCCTGGCTATGCAGACACGCGCGAGCAGTGTGTATGCAATGATTGAATAATATGTACGTGTACATTTCTTTTGCAACGTTCGCGCACGTAAAACGAGCGGTGTGGTCAGCATGTTCGACTGACAGCTGTCATGATAGTTCCTGTAACCTCTATTTCCAGCACTCAGGATTTTCTCAGGACAGTGGGGCCACCAGCCACACTCATCATGTCATCAAGTATGGAGCGCACAATCCTGACCCCAGAAGAAGATATGTAGCTGCTTCGTATGATTGAAAGCATCTGTGAAGTGCAGAGTACCAGCAAGTTCCTAAAGCAAAGATATCACCACCCAAATCATTAGGTCGACAAGTGCCTTGCTGGCGGATCCCTCTCCCTCAGGGAAGTCTCTATCTGCAGGGTTGGCTCTAACGCTGGGAATAAGACTGGTGACAATTTCCACCACCACCCAAGATTCACTCTGTAGACAGGAAGCTGGGAGGCAGGTCAAGTCACTGCTGATGTGATGTCCTCAATTACCTTTTGGAGTAATGCCGCGTTCACATGCTAGTTGGAACTAGGAAACTCTGAAATGTACAACTTACTGATTTCGTTGAACGCGGCACGTGTGTAACAACAACCAGTTAGCAAGTTGGAAATGTCAGAGTTTCCTTGGTCCGACTAGTACTTGAACGCGGCATAAGCTTCTGGACGCAAACCGGGTGGGTCCCTTTGAGCCACGGTCTACACTTCAATTGCAGCTTTTATGCTACAGGAAGACAGAAACTAAAGGCCACAAGTTGAGAGATCATGAACACTACAGGAAATAATGGAATTGATAGCTAATAAACACCTGTATCAAGGGGAGTGACAGACTCTCACAGGTTAGGACTGGAAAGGGAGAAACACAGTGAACCTCCAAAGCCATTCGACTGGGAGCCCCCCAGTGAGTAGGCCTAAAGAGAGATTGAGAGAGGATGAGTTTTGGTAAGGTAGGATTTCTTGCATTTACTGCTAAGGTTATCAACTAGCTCCACAATGAGAGAGTGTGCAGGCCAGGAAGCAGGCTGTTAGCCAGCCTGACAGCTTAGTGGAGTCTACCATTAGCACAGTCAGTGTAGTCAGCTCAGCTATCCCCATTGAGACCGTGTCTGTGCCTTGATATAGGTTGGGCAAAACTAAACATGGCGGTGTTCGCTTTAGCAATCTCACTGGAATAAAGACCTCCTCCATTCCTGCCATTATTGAAAGAGATTGTGATATTTCACATCTCAAAATAGGGCTACTTAATGTTAGATCCCTCACTCTACAACCAAGGTGGCATAGCAGTTCAGACGTCTTTTGTCCTCGTCTTGTCGTGTCCTGTATATATATATATTTACAACTTTTTTCACATATTTTATTTTTATTTTCCATCAACTCATCTTCAAAACACTCTCCTGCAACCCGCCTCACCAATGTATATTTATAAAAAAGTATTATTTACCTCAAATCTGTAATCCTCCAAGAAGCTAGCCAGAAACCCCAAGAAGCTAGCCTGAAACTAGCCAGAAGCTAATCCAGAAGCTAACCAGAAGCTAGTTCAGAAGCTAGTTAGCTCCTTTACTGGCAAATCGTTAGTATTCAGCTAACCACGGTTTGTGGTCATCAGCTATCCTTTAGCTCGAAAATCTATCGCCAGTTCTGTATGGCGCAGCTCGGAACGGAACATACCGGACCAATTTTTCTCTCCATGTCCCTGGATTTCGACTGCTCTCTGGACATTCATACCGGATCTCACAGCTAGCTAGCTGCTATCCGTGTGACTATCGGCCTCCGTCGATTCCGGAGCAAACATCAATTATTCCGGAGCTAGCCAGCTCCGTCAATCACTCCTGAGTTCCATCAATCACTCCTGGGCTGCAGTCACCTATCCGGACCCATTTTACTGCCTACGCGGAGCCCCACCGGGCCTTCACAACTGGACTGCCGACGTTATCTACCCGAAGGAGTTATCCGGCTGGCTCCTCCGTCGCGACGTTACCTGAACGACAATCTGCGGCCTGCTAACCGTTAGCTGTCTTACCGGCTGCTATCTGAATAGACAATCGGACAATTTATTTATTTTTATTATTATTATGTTTTCTTCTTGGGCCTCTATAACTATATCTATTGTTTTTATTTTTGTTGTTGTTGTGTGATTTGGATTAATCCCCTCTACCACACGGAACCCCACTAATCTACTGACGGAACGCAAGAGGTGGCTAACAACAGACCTCCATCCTATGCTAGCTTGCTACCGATGCCCTGGCTAGCTGTCTAAATCACCAACCCACCTCTCCACTCACTGGCCCCTTTTGATCACTCGACTAAGCATGCCTCTCCTTAATGTCAATATGTCTTGTCCATTGCTGTTCTGGTTAGTGTTTATTGGCTTATTTCACTGTAGAGCCTCTAGTCCTGCTCACTATACCTTATCCAACCTATTAGTTCCACCACCCACACATGCAATGACATCTCCTGGTTTCAATGATGTTTCTAGAGACAATATCTCTCTCTTCATCACTCAATACCTAGGTTTACCTCCTCTGTATTCACATCCTACCATACATTTGTCTGTACATTATACCTTGATGCTATTTTATCGCCCCCAGAAACCTCCTTTTACTCTATGTTCCAGACGTTCTAGACGACCAATTCTCATAGCTTTTAGCCGTACCCTTATTCTACTCCTCCTATGTTCCTCTGGCGATGTAGAGGTGAATCCAGGCCCTGCAGTGCCTAGCTCCACTCCTATTCCCCAGGCGCTCTCTTTTGGCGACTTCTGTAACCGTAATAGCCTTGGTTTCATGCATGTTAACATTAGAAGCCTCCTCCCTAAGTTTGTTCTATTCACTGCTTTAGCACACTCTGCCAACCCAGATGTTCTAGCTGTGTCTGAATCCTGGCTTAGGAAGACCACCAAAAATTCAGAAATTTTAATTCCAAACTACAACATTTTCAGACAAGATAGAACTGCCAAAGGGGGCGGTGTTGCAATCTACTGCAAAGATAGCCTGCAGAGTTCTGTCCTACTATCCAGGTCTGTACCCAAACAATTTGAACTTCTACTTTTAAAAATCCACCTCTCTAAAAACAAGTCTCTCACCGTTGCCACCTGCTATAGACCACCCTCTGCCCCCAGCTGTGCTCTGGACACCATATGTGAACTGATTGCCCCCCATCTATCTTCAGAGTTCGTGCTGCTAGGCGACCTAAACTGGAACATGCTTAACACCCCAGCCATCCTACAATCTAAACTTGATGCCCTCAATCTCACACAAATTATCAATGAACCTACCAGGTACCTCCCCAAAGCCTTAAACACGGGCACCCTCATAGATATCATCCTAACCAACTTCCCCTCTAAATACACCTCTGCTGTCTTCAACCAAGATCTCAGCGATCACTGCCTCATTGCCTGCATCCGTAATGGGTCAGCGGTCAAACGACCTCCACTCATCACTGTAAAACGCTCCCTGAAACACTTCTGCGAGCAGGCCTTTCTAATAGACCTGGCCGGGGTATCCTGGAAGGATTTTGATCTCATCCCGTCAGTAGAGGATGCCTGGTTATTTTTTTTAAATGCCTTCCTAACCATCTTAAATAAACATGCCCCATTCAAGAAATTTAGAACCAGGAACAGATATAGCCCTTGGTTCTCCCCAGACCTGACTGCCCTTAACCAACACAAAAACATCCTATGGCGTTCTGCATTAGCATCGAACAGCCCCCGTGATATGCAGCTGTTCAGGGAAGCTAGAAACCATTATACACAGGCAGTTAGAAAAGACAAGGCTAGCTTTTTCAAGCAGAAATTTGCTTCCTGCAACACTAACTCAAAAAAGTTCTGGGACACTGTAAAGTCCATGGAGAATAAGAACACCTCCTCCCAGCTGCCCACTGCACTGAAGATAGGAAACACTGTCACCACTGATAAATCCACCATAATTGAGAATTTCAATAAGCATTTTTCTACGGCTGGCCATGCTTTCCACCTGGCTACTCCTACCCCGGACAACAGCACTGCACCCCCAACAGCAACTCGCCCAAGCCTTCCCCATTTCTCCTTCTCCCAAATCCATTCAGCTGATGTTCTGAAAGAGCTGCAAAATCTGGACCCCTACAAATCAGCCGGGCTAGACAATCTGGACCCTTTCTTTCTAAAATTATCTGCCGAAATTGTTGCCACCCCTATTACTAGCCTGTTCAACCTCTCTTTCGTGTCGTCTGAGATTCCCAAAGATTGGAAAGCAGCTGCGGTCATCCCCCTCTTCAAAGGGGGGGACACTCTTGACCCAAACTGCTACAGACCTATATCTATCCTACCGTGCCTTTCTAAGGTCTTCGAAAGCCAAGTCAACAAACAGATTACCGACCATTTCGAATCTCACCATACCTTCTCTGCTATGCAATCTGGTTTCAGAACTGGTCATGGGTGCACCTCAGCCACGCTCAAGGTCCTAAACGATATCTTAACCGCCATCGATAAGAAACATTACTGTGCAGCCGTATTCATTGATCTGGCCAAGGCTTTCGACTCTGTCAATCACCACATCCTCATCGGCAGACTCGACAGCCTTGGTTTCTCAAATGATTGCCTCGCCTGGTTCACCAACTACTTCTCTGATAGAGTTCAGTGTGTCAAATCGGAGGGTCTGCTGTCCGGACCTCTGGCAGTCTCTATGGGGGTGCCACAGGGTTCAATTCTTGGACCGACTCTCTTCTCTGTATACATCAATGAGGTCGCTCTTGCTGCTGGTGAGTCCCTGATCCACCTCTACGCAGACGACACCATTCTGTATACTTCCGGCCCTTCTTTGGACACTGTGTTAACAACCCTCCAGGCAAGCTTCAATGCCATACAACTCTCCTTCCGTGGCCTCCAATTGCTCTTAAATACAAGTCAAACTAAATGCATGCTCTTCAACCGATCGCTACCTGCACCTACCCGCCTGTCCAACATCACTACTCTGGACGGCTCTGACTTAGAATACGTGGACAACTACAAATACTTAGGTGTCTGGTTAGACTGTAAACTCTCCTTCCAGACCCATATCAAACATCTCCAATCCAAAGTTAAATCTAGAATTGGCTTCCTATTTCGCAACAAAGCATCCTTCACTCATGCTGCCAAACATACCCTTGTAAAACTGACCATCCTACCAATCCTCGACTTTGGCGATGTCATTTACAAAATAGCCTCCAATACCCTACTCAACAAATTGGATGCAGTCTATCACAGTGCAATCCGTTTTATCACCAAAGCCCCATATACTACCCACCATTGCGACCTGTACGCTCTCGTTGGCTGGCCCTCGCTTCATACTCGTCGCCAAACCCACTGGCTCCATGTCATCTACAAGACCCTGCTAGGTAAAGTCCCCCCTTATCTCAGCTCGCTGATCACCATAGCATCTCCCACCTGTAGCACAGGTTATAGGCTACAGAAGAACAGTCAGAACAATAGGCGAAATTAAGAAGGGTAAATAGACCAAATCTTTAGGGTGAGGAAAATGGGCTACTAACATGTTACTACACAACATACACTTAATAAAAGAGACCATGTTTGTATGTAGGTTTATTGACTCAATTATATATATTATTATTTTTTACATTGTTTGAAAACTGATATGTGGCAGGGTAGCCTAGTGGTTAGAGCGTTGGACTAGTAACCGGAAGGTTGCGAGTTCAAACCCCCGAGCTGACAAGGTACAAATCTGTCGTTCTGCCCCTGAACAAGCAGTTAACCCACTGTTCCCAGGCCGTCATTGAAAATAAGAATGTGTTCTTAACTAACTTGCCTGGTTAAATAAAGGTAAAAAAATAAAATAATGCCAAAATAACATGCAACTAGGCAATATATTATTTTGGGGGGCTAAAAATGTGTCTCAGCCTCACCTGCACTGAATGACGGGTCGCAAGAGGTCCTAGTACCGCTGGTTGGGAACCTCTGGGTTCGATGGTGGTGCGATTTATTCTTCTCGTTTTCCCTTTATTGGTGACAAATGTACAATTCACACTCCGACCTGTGAAAGGCAGAGACACTAAAGAAAGCGTCTAGTCTGCCGGAAAGCCATACGAAGAAGAAGAACTTTGTCAAAGGCAGTATGAAGATACAGTAAATCTGCCCTTCCAATAGCAATCACGCTTGTAGAAGTTGTAGGCGATGTCATGGCGACGTTGGCTAGCTAAACTTATTATTATTTTAGTTTTGTTTGTTATTAACAACAAATCAATACAGAAAGTACATGAGGGAACACAAGTATATATAGATTATATACAATGGACAATTGAGCAAGGGGGTAAAATTTCACATTACTCAAGGACCTTAAGGGACATACATACACTTATAATTCTAACAGCTTTTTTGTTAGTATTTAATTGTCTTAAAATAGAGTTCAATTTATTTTTGTAGGGTAAGAAAATGTTTTTTTGTTTGCAAATTTACATTTGTGAATATGAAATTTGGCCAAAAGAATAATAAAATCAATTACATAAAAATGTTTCAGCGTATTCCTATCGTAGGTAAAGAATCCAAGCAGTACATCTCTCCACAATCGTTGGCTAGCTAAACTCATGCGTAGAAACACAATGAAATGCTCAAGTGCAGGCCGTCAAATCAAAGCCACTCCTTCGATATAAAGTTGTTTTTGACGAAAATAAAACGTGTGAGTTTGTCACTTTTACGGGGTTGGAGTAATAAAATGTTCGACTACTTAGGACATTGTCTCGAATCTAGGTTGTGCCTTTAGATTTGGAAAAAAAATAACAACTAAGGAAGAATGTTTCCTTCTCAAACCCCAAACACCGGTCTGGTCTGTTTCCAAAGCGTTCCCCGAAGTCTCGCGATGTTGCGCCTCTGGGTTTCGAAACTGTGATTTTGTTATTGAATCAGAGATGGACGTTGGTGGTAATAGTGGTGGATTGATTATCAACAAACAGAGGGCTATGTTACCCAACAAAAGTAGGGGTGAATTTGTCCGTAATCAGAGAAAAGACTCGGAGGTAAGGAAGAAAAGTGAGGGTTTATTGAAGTACGTTCTGCATCGTGTTTGTGCTGTCAACAATCCTAGCTAGAACAAGCTAAATTAGCAAATTTACTAGCCGATACCTGCTGCTAGCCAACGTTCATTTAATTATTGAGCCCCCAGTCCGTTTTTACCCAATACAACTGTTCTGAAGTATAGCGACCTCTCTGTAACAAAAATACGATATTAGAATGGTTATCCCTGAATTTGAAACAGCCACTTGTCCAACGTTAACCAGCTAACGTTAGTTTACTTTACCGACTAGTAACTACAGTAGCTAGTTAGGTGGCTAGCTTAATAATGGACTAACTGAGTCTAACGTTGCTCCTTTATAATCCAAGGATTTAACACGTTCTATTTAAATTAGAATTCTCTCTGGAAGCCAATACAGCAAAATAACCTATGTGTGTCGAGTCTCACATAGCTAAATCCCTGCTCTCTACATAATCACATCAAAAATAATTTCACAATTGCAAAATACACACTTACTGTAAAATTAAATGTTATTTGTCACATACACCGAATACAACTAGTGTAGACTTTACCGTGTACATGTAAGAACCCTTCCCAACCATGTAGATTTTTAAAATTAAAATGGTAACGCTGTGTGCCAGCCACCCTCTTGAATTTACTCATATTACACTACTAGAACATTGAGTAAACACGAGGAATAAAACAAAATACACACAAAAATGTAGCTATATACAGGGAGTACCAGTACCAGATTAATGTGCAGATGTACGAGGTACAGTGCTTTCGGCAAGTATTGAGGTCAAACGCTCCCAAACACTTCAGTGAACAGGCCTTTCTAATTGACCTGGCCTGGGTATCCTGGATGGATATTGACCTCAACCTGTCAGTAGAGGATGTCTGGTTCTTTAAAAATGCTTTCCTCACCATCTTAAATAAACATGCCCCATTTCAAAAAAAGGTAGAACTAAGAACAGATATAGCCCTTGGTTCACTCCAGCTTTGACCTTCCTTGACCAGCACAAAAACATCCTGTGGCGTACTGCATTCGCATCGAATGGACCCCGCGATATGCAACTTTTCAGGGAAGTCAGGAGCCAATATACACAGTCAGTTAGGAAAGCAAAGGCTAGCATTTTCAAACAGAAATTTGCATCCTGTAGCACTAATTCCAAAAGGTTTTGGGACACTAAAGTCTATGGAGAATAAGAGCACCTCCTCCCAGCTGCCCACTTCACTGCGGCTAGGAAACACTGTCACCTCCGATAAATCTGCGATAATTGAGAATTTCAATAAGCATTTTTCTACGGCTGGCCATGCTTTCCACCTGGCTACCCCTACCCCGGGTCAACAGCTCTGCACCCCCCGCAAAAACTTGCTCAAGTCCCCCGCTTCACCCAAATCCAGATAGCTGATGTTCTGAAAGAGCAACAAAATCTGGACCCCTACAAATCAGCTGGGCTAGACAATCTGGACCCTCTCTTTTAAAATTATTTGCCGAAATTGTAGCAACCCCTATTACTAGCCTGTTCAACCTCTCTTTCTTATCGTCTGAGATCCCTAAAGATTGGAAAGCTGCCGCGGTCATCCCCCTCTTCAAAGGGGGAGACACTCTAGACCCAAACTGCTACAGACCTATATCCATCCTACCCTGCCTTTCTAAAGTCTTTGAAAGCCAAGTTAACAAACAGATCACCGACCATTTTGAATCCCACCGTACCTTCTCCACTATGCAATCTGGTTTCGAGCTGGTCATGGGTACACCTCAGCCGCACTCAAGGTCCTAAACGATATCATAACCGCCATGGATAAAAGACAATATTGTGCAGCCGTGTTCATCGGCCTGGCTAAGGCTTTCGACTCTCTATCACCGCATTCTTATCGGCATACTCAATAGCATTGGTTTCTCAAATGACTGCCTCGCCTGGTTTACCAACTACTTCTCAGATAGAGTTCAGTGTGTGAAATCGTAGGGCCTGTTGTCCGGATCTCTGGCAGTCTCTATGTGGGTGCCACAGGGTTCAATTCTCGGGACGACTCTTTTCTCTGTATATATATCAATGATGTCGCTCTTGCTGCTGGTGATTCTCTGATCCACCTCTACGCAGACAACACAATTTTGTATACATCTGGCCCTTCTTTGGACACTGTGTTAACAAACCTCCAAACGAGCATCAATGTACAATACTTCTTCCGTGGCCTCCAACTGCTCTTAAATGCTAGTAAAACTAAATGCATGATCTTCAACCAATCGCTGCCCGCCCGCCAAGCATCACTACTCTGGACGGTTATGACTTAGAATATGTGGACAACTACAAATACCTAGGTGTCTGTTTAGACTGTAAACTCTCCTTCCAGACTCACATTAAGCATCTCCAATCCAAAATTAAATCTAGAATCGGCTTCCTATTTCGCAACAAAGCCTCCTTCCCTCATGCTGCCAAACATACCCTCGTAAGACTGATTATCCTACTGATCCTTGACTTCGGCGATGTCATTTACAAAATAACCTCCAAAACTCTACTCAGCAAGTTGGATGCAGTCTATCACAGTGCCATCTGTTTTATCTACAAAGCCCCATATACTACCCACCACTGCGGCCTGTATGCTCTCGTTGGCTGGTCCTCGCTACATATTCGTCGCCAAACCCACTGACTCCAGGTCATCTACAGGTCTGATCGGTAAAGCCCCGCCTTATCTCAGCTCACTGGTCACCATAGCAACACCCACCCGTAGCACGTGCTCCAACAGGTATATCTCACTGGTCATCCCCAAAGCCAACACCTACTTTGGCCACCTTTCTTTCCAGTTCTCTGCTGCCAATGACTGGAACAAATTGCAAAAATCACTGAAGTTGGAGACCCTGTCAGAGCAGCTTACCGGTTGCTTTAGCTGTACACAGCCCATCTGTAAATAGCCCACCCAACTACCTCATCCCCATATTGTTTTTTTGTTGCTCTTTTGCACCCCAGTATCTCTACTTGCACATCATCATCTGCACATCTATCACTCCAGTGTTAATGCTAAATTGTAATTATTTTGCCACTATGCCCTATTTATTGTGGTACCTCCCTAATCTCAATACATTTGCACACACTGTATATATATTTTTCTATTGTGTTATTGGCTGTACGTTTGTTTATCCCATGTGTAACTGTGTTGTTTTTGTCGCACTGCTTTGCTTTATCTTGGCCAGGTCACAGTTGTAAATGAGAACTTTTTTCCAACTGGCCTACCTGGTTAAATAAAGTTGAAATAAAAATCACGTTGCGTTACAGCCTTATTCTAAAATGGATTACGTACAATGTACATCGGCATAGCACGTGCTACGGGTGGGTGTTATTTTTTTCCTCTTCAAATTACACACAATACCCCATAATGACAAAGCTAAAACAGGTTTTTAGAAGTGTTTGCACATTTATTTAAAATAAAAAAACAAATACCTTATTTCCTTAAGTATTCAGACCCTTTGCTATGAGTCTTGAAATTGAGCTCAGGTGCATCCTGTTTCCATTGATCACCCTTGAGATGTTTCTACAACTTGAATGTCCACTTGTGGTAAATTCAATTGATTGGACATGATTTGGAAAGGCACACACCAGTCTATTCCCATGGTTGGCAGTGCATGTCAGAGCAAAAACCAAGCCATGAGGTCAAAGGAATTGTCCTTAGAGCTTTGAGACAGGATTGTGTCGAGGCACAGATCTGTAGAAAGGTACCAAAATGTTTTTGCAGCCTTGAAGGTCCCCAAAATCTCTGTGGCCTCCATCATTCTTAAATGGAACAAGTTTGGGACCACCAACATTCTTCCTAGTGCTGGCCGCCCAGCCAAACTGAGCAATCGGGGGAGAAGGGCCTTTGTCAGGGAGGTGCCCAAGAACCCGATGATCACTCTGACAGAGCTCCAGGGTTTCTCTGTTTAGATGAGAGAACCTTCCAGAAGAACAACCACCTCTGCAGCACTCCATGAATCAGGCCTTTATGGTAGTGGCCAGACGGAAGGAAGCCACTCCTCAGTAAAAGGCACTTGATAGCCCGCTTGGAGTTTGCCAAAAGGCACCTAAAACACTCTCAGACCATGAGAAACAAGATTCTCTGGTCTGATGAAACAAAGATTGAATTATTTGGCCTGAATGCCAAGTGTCACTTCTGGAGGAAACCTGGAACCATCCCTACGGTGAAGTATGGTGGTGGCAGCGTCAAGCTGTGGGGATGTTTTTCAGTGGCAGGGACTGGGAGACTAGTTAGGCTTGAGGGAAAGATGAACGGCGCAGTCCAAGGGATCTGCTAAGAAGAATGTGAGAAACTCCCCAAATACAGGTGTGCTATACATACAGGTGTGCTATACAGGTGTGCTTTGCATCAACAAAGTACTGAGCCAAGGGTCTGAATACTTTTTTATATTTAATACATTTGCTAAAATTTCTAATAACCTGTTTTTGCTTTGTTATTATGTGGTATTGTGTGCAGATTGAGGAGAAAAAAACGAAACAATTTAATCCTTTCAGAATGCACTGTATTTGTGTCTGTGCTCCAACACAGGGCTTCTCCGAGTCTCCAGACCTTGAGTTTGAGTATGCAGATACAGACAAGTGGTCTGCTGAACTGTCAGGTGAGGTATTACTGGACACTCCTTATTGCTTTTAAATACTGACCTCTGTGACAGGTTCTCTTGTGAATTTGGTACCAGCTATGCCTACATCTCTTCTCCAGAGCTATACAGTTACACTGAAGGACCAGAATTTCTTCTCAACAGAAAATGCTTTGAGGAGGAATTCCGAACTCATGGTATGCACCTTTTCGACTTGAATGCATTGTCTTCCTCAAGTGTGGTTATACAGTACTTCTTACTGAGAGTGTTTTGCTCCTGCCCTGTCTCAGTGTCTGACAAGAAATGGACCGAGCTGGATGTGGCTCAACACAGAGCTCACGCCATGCGTCTACTTGACGGCCTGGAGGTGATCACCAGGGAGAAGAGGCTGAAGGTGTCTAGGGCAATCCTCTACATGGTTCAGGGTAAGCCCTCAGCAGGTTTAGTAGCCTGCTGTGACTAAAGAAGCCTGGGAAGAGACAGCTGTTTCCGTATGTTTTTATAGTGATGCAGTAAGCAAACAGTGTTTCAGCACTAAAGTCATGTTTCCCACCTGTGGCTCTACAGGAACATTTGCGGAGTGCAGCTCGGAGGCAGAAGTGCAGCACTGGATGAGGTATAACATCTTCCTGCTGCTGGATGTTGGCACCTTCACAGCCCTTGTGGAGCTGCTCAACATGGAGGTTGAGTAAGTTGGAACTACAAATCAGTGAGATGTCATTGTTTTTGGGAGGAGTTTCTTTGCTACACAAAATGTGGTCAAAATCAGGTTGCTGATTCTTTCTTTCCTCTTTTCAACCCCTCTCTCTCTCTCACAGTAACAGTGCTGCCTGTAGCAGTGCAGTCAGAAAGCCAGCAATCTCCTTGGCTGACAGCACAGACCTCAGGTAAGATTAGACACTGACTTTCCTGCAGCTCTATATAGTTAAACACCAGTGTATGGGAGTCCCCCTCTGATGCTGGGGTGTTTTTCTGGTTCCCCAGGGTGCTGCTCAACATCATGTATCTGATGGTGGTGACCATCCAGCAGGAGGACCCAGCCGACTCACCTGAGTGGAGGGCCACCAGGGAGACCTTTAAAACAGAGCTGGGTAGGAGTGTGTGTTTCTATTAGATAGAAGGGTTTTGTCAAGGAGTAGTTTATAACTAGTCTTTTCTATTTCCCCTCTCTCTCCCAGGCTCTCCTCTGTACAACAACGAGCCCATCTCTGTCATGCTCTTTGGCATGGTGACGAAGTTCTGCAGTGGTCACGCCCCCCACTTCCCCATGAAGAAGGTTCTAATGCTGCTGTGGAAGAGCATACTGGTGAGAGAGAGATTTTATCATATTTCGTGGATTTTGGCTTGCATATCCAATTTACAACATGTCTTCTCCTCTGCCCCAGTTCACCCTCGGGGGGTTTGAGCAGCTCCAGAACATTAAGGTGCGTAAGCGGGAGGAGCTTCGCCTGCCCCCCCTCCCAGAGGATAGCATCCGGGTCATCAGGAGCATGAGGGCAGCCTCACCCCCCGCATCTGCCTCTGACCTCATCGAACAGCAGCAGAAAAGGGCACGCCGTGAACACAAGGTAACCTCTACCACGTCTCAATGCGGCACACAAAAGTTACGCCTCCCCCTGTTTAACACCTGCTCAATGTACCATTGTGTAAGGCTTATTTGAAAAATACTCCTCCTCTCTTACAGTCCCTAATAAAACAGGACAACCTGGACGCCTTCAATGAGAAGGACCCCTACAAGTCAGATGAACCTCGTGAAGATGAGGACGACAACGATGACAATGACAACTCCATGGAGGCGGAGCCTTTTCCCATGGAACGGGATGAGGTCATGCCCCCACCCATCCTACACCCCACCTCAGAGAGGGTGAACTTCCCCAAGGGCCTGCCTTGGGCCCCCAAAGTCAGGTACAGTCCGGGGCTGAGTGAGACATTTGCTACAGATTAGTGCTGTTTCTATAGATGTGCTTTGTTATTTTATGTGTCTTGTATAGTGTTCCTAAAGTTTATGACTAGAGTTTTGTTTAATGCTTTTACAGGGAAAAGGACATAGAACATTTCCTGGAATCAAGTAGAAGCAAGTTTATCGGCTATACGCTTGGAAAGTAAGTTCAGTTGGTGTCTTTTTTTCATTAATAGAGATTAAATCTTCTAGAGATTTAATCCATTTTAATGCTGTTTCTTTTCGAGGATCCTTGACCTAGATTTCATGGTTATTTCTGTATTTGTATTGCAGTGACACAGATACAGTTGTCGGCCTACCCAGACCCATCCATGAAAGCATCAGAACCTTGAAGCAGGTTATATTATACAGTACTCAACAAGTCTCAAACATTGTGAAACATGGAGACATTTTCTAGATATTGCATAATATTGCTGCATTATGCCTGAAAGAGAGCCATTCTCCAGTTGGGCTGGTCTCTGACCTTTCCCAGTCAGATGGATAAACAATGGTGAAAGTACTCTATGTAAGATGGCCGACTATTACTAATGTGATAATTAGATTGGAAACTCATAATTTAGGCTAATAATACAACTCAATCATTGTTTACAAAAAATACTGTTCAATGCAGCACACTGAGGCTATAGGCCTCTTGTTGGCCTTTTATAAACACATTTCATGCAATTCTACTATACTTTATATGAATGGAGACATTAGCAGAATTGTTCTTTAATACTACAAAAATTACACGGTATCCTACTCTGCTTACACTGACAAACAGATCAATGAAAATGTTGTTTCTTCCATATAATCAGCCAATGATAAGGGGAGACACATAAAATATGACGTCCATCTAACCTGGAGGAGGAAATTATTGTTCAAAAACAAACAAAAGTGGCACTGACCCAATGATAAAGACAGTGAATATGCACACTCACTGGGGATATGCCAATAAGATACGAGGCTACTTACTGGTCGCTCAATTAAGTTGAGAATTTTTAAACTAAAAGACAGATTAAAGTCTTTATTGTCATCTCTTTACAGCGATAGCTATTTGCTTCCCAAACTGTGTTTCCGCAATTGTATTTTTTTAATGTTGCGATATGCTTGGCTAAATCTCTGCTTTTCACTGACAGTCGCAACTCAACAGTCATCTCTATTTGATACTTGCCTTCTGCGTTGCCCAAATTGCGGGCCTTCCGACTGTAGGCTATGTGATTTAAAATAATCCACACTCCATCACACATGTCCACTTGGACAGAGACTGAGGAAGCCGAAGGGCTGTCTGGTGTCCTGCCATCTAGCAACCTGACCCTAGCAACCGATCAGTGGCCTGGTCACAGATGTCACTGGGATTTTGAGGGGCAGTTTTTTTAACACTAGAACCACTGGGTCTCAAGGGGCCCTCATTCAAGCTACTAATAACGTTATAACAGTGTAATTAATACATTCTATAAGACTCCAATCTGTGTTTTTTTTTTTTGGTTGTTATCAAAATTTTCAACTTAATTGTGAATTTTACCAGTAGGCCTATGGTCTCATGATTCTTCTAAAGTATCCCTAGTGGTCTTAGTACCCCTGTTTGGGACCACTGGTTTATCTTACTGTAGGCTATATGTAAAAACATAAATTCAAGTGTTCATTTTATTTGTGAATTGCGTTTGTTACAACTATGAAATAGAACGCATATATGTGTTGAAAAGCGCTAACAGCTTCTTTTTATAACAACAAAATAAGAAAAGTATCCTACCCCAACCATCAAGGTGCACGGTCTAATGGAAAGCATCAGTAGCCTAAACATCATTATAAGTGCTAAGTGTGCTTGATAAATAGTGAAAATCATCACAAAAGCAATAATGGGAGGAAAGCCATTAAAAAAAGGACATGCACTAAAACTGGTTATAAGTCCAGTTCTGTTTGTGAATTAAGATTTAAACAACTGTGTTATAGATTTATTTTAGGAAAAGTTGGTTGGGTGGGATGGGGCATGACTTAAAAAATGCCAGAAATAAAATAATGAAAGTCATGAGCAGTCTAAATATGGTACAAATCTGTCGTTCTGCCCCTGAACAGGCAGTTAACCCACTGTTCCCAGGCCGTCATTGAAAATAAGAATTTGTTCTTAACTGACTTGCCTGGTTAAATAAAGGTAAAATAAAAATAAAATAAAAAAAAATGACCGCTATAGCAATTCTATAGTTTTAACCCCCAGTCTCTCTGGCAGCATCGGGGGATGGGTGGAGTGAGCTGTGATAAGAGCACCACTGACAGTGGGAATTCTTTACAATGACAGTTGTTTCTATTTCCTTGCAGCATAAGTACATCTCTATAGCTGAGATTCAGATTGCCAAGGAGGATGAGTTTCAGAAAACTCCACTGTCAGGGGTGAGTGCCATTGCATACAGTGCCTTGCGAAAGTATTCGGCCCCCTTGAACTTTGCGACCTTTTACCACATTTCAGGCTTCAAACATAAAGATATAAAACTGTATTTTTTTGGTGAAGAATCAACAACAAGTGGGACACAATCATGAAGTGGAATGACATTTTTTGGATATTTCAAACTTTTTTAACAAATCAAAAACTGAAAAATTGGGTGTGCAGAATTATTCAGCCCCTTTACTTTCAGTGCAGCAAACTCTCTCCAGAAGTTCAGTGAGGATCTCTGAATGATCCAATGTTGACCTAAATGACTAATGATGATAAATACAATCCACCTGTGTGTAATCAAGTCTCCGTATAAATGTACCTGCACTGTGATAGTCTCAGAGGTCCGTTAAAAGCGCAGAGAGCATCATGAAGAACAAGGAACACACCAGGCAGATACAAAAAGATTTCCCAAGCTTTAAACATCCCAAGGAGCACTGTGCAAGCGATAATATTGAAATGGAAGGAGTATCAGACCACTGCAAATCTACCAAGACCTGGCCGTCCCTCTAAACTTTCAGCTCATACAAGGAGAAGACTCATCAGAGATGCAGCCAAGAGGCCCATGATCACTCTGGATGAACTGCAGAGATCTACAGCTGAGGTGGGAGACTCTGTCCATAGGACAACAATCAGTCGTATATTGCACAAATAGATATCCATAAAAAGTGTTGTTTAAAGTTTGCCACAAGCCACCTGGGAGACACACCAAACATGTGGAAGAAGGTGCTCTGGTCAGATGAAACCAAAATGGAACTTTTTGGCAACAATGCAAAACGTTATGTTTGGCGTAAAAGCAACACAGCTCATCACCCTGAACACAACATCCCCACTGTCAAACATGGTGGTGGCAGTATCATGGTTTGGGCCTGCTTTTCTTCAGCAGGGACAGGGAAGATGGTTAAAATTGATGGGACGATGGATGGAGCCAAATACAGGACCATTATGGAAGAAAACCTGATGGAGTCTGCAAAAGACCTGAGACTGGGACAGAGATTTGTCTTCCAACAAGACAATGATCCAAAACATAAAGCAAAATCTACAATGGAATGGTTCAAAAATAAACATATCCAGGTGTTAGAATGGCCAAGTCAAAGTCCAGACCTGAATCCAATCGAGAATCTGTGGAAAGAACTGAAAACTGCTGTTCACAAATGCTCTCCATCCAACCTCACTGAGCTCGAGCTGTTTTGCAAGGAGGAATAGGAAAGAAATTCAGTCTCTCGATGTGCAAAACTGATAGAGACATACCCCAAGCGACTTACAGCTGTAATCGCAGCAAAAGGTGGCGCTACAAAGTATTAACTTAAGGGGGCTGAATAATTTTGCACGCCCAATTTTTCCGTTTTTGATTTGTTAAAAAAGTTTGAAATATCCAATAAATGTCGTTCCACTTCATGATTGTGTCCCACTTGTTGTTGATTCTTCACAAAAAAATACAGTTTTATATCTTTATGTTTGAAGCCTGAAATGTGGCAAAAGGTCGCAAAGTTCAAGGGGGCGAATACTTTCGCAAGGCACTGTATCACTGAAATGTACGTTGGAATATCACTGTCCTAGAGAAAGGGCAATGTGTTTAATTTAAAAAACATTATTTTGCATGTTTTGTGTTTGTTTCTAGGGGGAAGAGGATGTGGAGATGTGCTCCACTGAGCTGCTATACCAGGGCATTCTTCCCAGCTTGCCTCAGTACATGGTGAGTGTTCTGCTCCTCTTGTATACTGAATCTAGGTCTCCAGTGCATTTCTATGACCTCTAACCCTTGGCAGAATTGACCTGTGACTCTTCTCCCTCTCAGATTGCCCTGCTGAAGATCCTGCTAGCTGCTGCCCCCACCTCCAAGGCCAAGACAGACTCCATCAACATCCTGGCAGATGTGCTGCCTGAAGAGATGCCGTGAGTCAATTGTTTGATTTGAAAGGGGGCTGTATTCTGTTGAGTTCCAACTGAAAGGGTTTTATTATTTGAATACTGTATCTGCAGGACCACGGTGCTCCAGAGCATGAAGCTTGGTGTGGATGTTAACCGCCACAAGGAGATCATTGTTAAGGCCATCTCTGCCATCCTGCTGCTGCTTCTCAAACACTTCAAACTCAATCACGTCTACCAGGTACTGGCAACCGACACTCAACCACTACCACCACATACAGGCAAACTCTCAAAACCCTGAATTAGCCTCATCTACCAAGTATTGATAACCATTTAATAGGAGTGGTCATTTCTCACAAGCACCATACACTTGTGAGTGGCCTTCCCTTACCCTTCTGTTTCTTTTTATTTATTTAATTTGACAGTTTGAGTACATGGCTCAGCACCTGGTGTTTGCCAACTGTATTCCTCTCATTCTCAAGTTCTTCAACCAGAACATAATTTCTTACATCACAGCCAAGAACAGGTACGTTGGGGAATTTGAGCCATTACAAGACTCTGATTATCTGAGACCCTTTTAGTAATCACCTCTCATTCTCTTTCCTGCAGTATTTCTGTGCTGGACTTCCCTTACTGTGTGGTGCATGAGCTCCCTGAACTTACTGCAGAGAGTTTGGTAAGTTTCACACTCCATCCCTCACAGAAATAAAATACTGATTGTAATATCTGAACTCAAATGCCTGGGCAATGTTTTTGTAGAAGGGGGACACACCATTGTACCTAATGGAAATGTTACAGTAGTCAAAGGTTGGAGGTGAGGTGTTGTTACCCAATGGTTGGTTTGTCTGTGTTTTACAGGAGGCTGGCGACAACAACCAGTTCTGCTGGAGGAACCTGTTCTCCTGTATCAACCTGTTGAGGATCCTCAACAAGCTGACCAAGTGGAAGCACTCCAGAACCATGGTGAGGGCGAGACCCACCCAACCAAAACAATACAGTTACTCTTATTCACTAGGACAGACATCAATCTGGGATTATTTTATATCATAATTGCATACCTTGCACTTCTCTGTCAGATGCTGGTGGTGTTCAAATCTGCTCCCATATTGAAGAGGGCGTTGAAGGTTAAACAGGCCATGATGCAGCTGTACGTCCTCAAGCTGCTCAAAGTGCAAACCAAGTACCTGGGCCGCCAGTGGAGGAAGAGCAACATGAAGACCATGTCTGCCATATACCAGAAGGTCCGCCATCGCCTCAATGACGACTGGGCCTACGGTAATGGTGAGTCACTGTCAACACCAAAATCAACCCACAAAGTGTCCATTGTGTTTTTCAGTCAGTGATTGATATGATTGATAGCCTCATATTTCCCCACAGTGACTGTGAACTGTTAAGTGTAAGCACCCTATGTAGCTTGGGGTATGAGAACCCCAAGTAATGAGCTTCTATGTTTCTTTGATGGCAGACCTGGATGCGCGGCCCTGGGACTTCCAGGCAGAGGAGTGTGCTCTGCGCGCCAACATTGAGCGCTTCAACAGCCGCCGCTACGACAACAACCAGAGGAACCCTGACTTCCTGCCCGTGGACAATTGCCTGCAGAGCGTTCTTGGACAGCGCGTCGACCTGCCGGAGGATTTCCAGATGAACTATGACCTCTGGCTGGAGCGAGAAGTCTTCTCCAAGCCCATATCCTGGGAGGAGCTTCTGCAATGATAACAGGGCTGGGTGGTGGGAGGTGGTGCTATAGGAATGTTTTCTGAACACACCTCCCCAAGGTGGCAACACTAGTCTACATCTCCACATCGTTTAGTGCTGAAAAAGCATACGTGTTACAGCAGTCATAGAGCACTGCATTTGTTTCTGAAAATTACGCAGACGAGTCCCCATAACAAACATGATCCTTGTGTTGTCACCTCATGCAGAGAAAATAACAGTCAGTAAGGGATATTCAAGAGTTAGAGGGTCAACAGCTAAGTCACCTAAATGTGGACCTTGCGCATTAGCATTACCCCTTCACAGTTGGATCAGTCATTTATAATATCTGAATCCAGGCACTAGATAACTCGTAAAAAAAAAAGGGTACAAATAGGGGGTGCTTATATTTGTCCTGTTTCACACATGTACAAGTGTGTAACCTGTACAAGCGTGTGGTGAAATGGAAATGTGTTTTTTTGCATATCCCATTTTGGAGAGTGGTGTCACGCACGGCCAAGGTGAACCAGGTCTTGATTTACCCCATGTAGAGCCTTTTCTAGTTTTCAACTGGACCTTTACAGAGTGATATAGGTTTTATCAGCCTTGTCCAACCTCCATGGTTGGGGATGTAAACCCTTTGTATTCTGTTACTTACACACAACTCCACACATCCAACCTGCCATGATGCCACTCTCCTGGCTGTCGGAGCAGTACTCTGCCCTTCAAGCACTATAGTACACTATTATAACCCTTAGGAAGTACAAAATAAAGTGTTTGTGTGTGTGGAAGAGAGATTGTGAGGGAAGGGTTGCTTGAGTGTGTTTGTGTGTGTGTGTGTGTACAGTATGTCTTATGGTTACTGATATAACCCCCTGTTGACCAGGCTTTTGATGTTCCATTAGTACTCTTCTCAGTGAGTGACCGTTGGCTTGTATGAATCACACACCTCTATCAACCATGGTGGAGACAATTTAGATTGGTATTAAGATATTTTAATGGAATTTACAGCCTAATGTTTTAACCTAAAGCAACAGGAACTCATGCTGGCCACTACACAACCGTATTGGCTGAGAACTTGGGAAACAAATCTTAATTTTGTGTGTGTGCACAGTATGTTTGAGAGAGTGAGGCAAGAAAGTGGTTCTCACTCACTCTTCACTAGCTAATGTTTTTTACTCAAGGGAACAATTATGCCCACCTGCTAACTCCTCAGTTCTAAGATAATTGTATAGTTGCGTTGTGCTTATACTAATTTACCACCGCTATTGCTTTTTTTGTGTTAGGTTGTATTTATTTGCACCAAAGACAAAACCGTACAGATAAAACAAAGAATGGTAGAAACTGTGTGCAGGAGAGGTTGGAAGGCCAAAAGGGCTTTTATGAAAAATATAAGTACATAAAATAAAATATGTTCCATCAGTTAAACAAAGCATATTAATTATAATTGAACATGATATACTCATTATACAAGACTGTGTGTGTGCATCTGTGTGAGAGTTAGACTTGGAGTGGATTATTGGGTAGTTTGGTTCATCGGGCGGACCCCCAGTCTTCGCTTGAACGTATTGATGGATGATGAGGTTTGGCAATGTGAACATAAGAATTCCAGAGTATGGTACCTCTGTATCTGATAGAGAATTCTCTATGTGAGGCAGTGGGGAGGGTGAAGGTTATCGCAGTGTCTTGCGTTATGTAGATGGATTTCAGAATTTCCAGGGAGAATCCGTTAACGGGTTTAGGTAAACTGTCTGGGAGGTATATGTAGATGAAAGTGCATAATTGGCGTACCTTAATGTTGTAAATAGACAGGATATTGAGTTTCTTAAACAAAGGTGCAGATGGAGCCAGGTAATTAGAGGTGGCTAGACTTGCAAATGTGTTTTATATGATGAGTCATTTCTGTAGGTACGAGGCATATGTATCGGCCCAGAAGTTTTTACCGTAATGAGATATGGGTCAATTAAGCTATAGTATAGAGTTAGGAAGCAAGCCTGATGAACCAAACCATGTTTTTTTTTTCAACATTCTCTTATACACCAATTTTTCTACGATTTCTGAAAAACATAGTAGTACAGATATTGGGTGATGAATTGTAAAAGATCTTGGATCCCCAGATTTTATAGAGGGTGGGATAACTTTGGCAATGACATTTTTTTTAGGAACAATACCAGTTTGCATTGATTTGTTGAAGATACAGTGCCTTGCGAAAGTATTCGGCCCCCTTGACCTTTTTCCACATTTCAGGCTTCAAACATAAAGATATAAAACTGTATTTTTTTGTGAAGAATCAACAACAAGTGGGACACAATCATGAAGTGGAACGACATTTATTGGATATTTCAAACTTTTTTTAACAAATCAAAAACTGAAAAATTGGGCGTGCAAAATTATTCAGCCCCTTTACTTTCAGTGCAGCAAACTCTCTCCAGAAGTTCAGTGAGGATCTCTGAATGATCCAATGTTGACCTAAATGACTAATGATGATAAATACAATCCACCTGTGTATTCAAGTCTCCGTATAAATGCACCTGCACTGTGATAGTCTCAGAGGTCCGTTAAAAGCGCAGAGAGCATCATGAAGAACAAGGAACACACCAGGCAGGTCCGAGATACTGTTGTGAAGAAGTTTAAAGCCGGATTTGGATACAAAAAGATTTCCCAAGCTTTAAACATCCCAAGGAGCACTGTGCAAGCGATAATATTGAAATGGAAGGAGTATCAGACCACTGCAAATCTACCAAGACCTGGCCGTCCCTCTAAACTTTCAGCTCATACAAGGAGAAGACTGATCAGAGATGCAGCCAAGAGGCCCATGATCACTCTGGATGAACTGCAGAGATCTACAGCTGAGGTGGGAGACTCTGTCCATAGGACAACAATCAGTCGTATATTGCACAAATCTGGCCTTTATGGAGGAGTGGCAAGAAGAAAGCCATTTCTTAAAGATATCCATAAAAAGTGTTGTTTAAAGTTTGCCACAAGCCACCTGGGAGACACACCAAACATGTGGAAGAAGGTGCTCTGGTCAGATGAAACCAAAATGGAACTTTTTGGCAACAATGCAAAACGTTATGTTTGGCGTAAAAGCAACACAGCTCATCACCCTGACCACACCATCCCCACTGTCAAACATGGTGATGGCAGCATCATGGTTTGGGCCTGCTTTTCTTCAGCAGGGACAGGGAAGATGGTTAAAATTGATGGGAAGATGGATGGAGCCAAATACAGGACCATTCTGGAAGAAAACCTGATGGAGTCTGCAAAAGACCTGAGACTGGGACGGAGATTTGTCTTCCAACAAGACAATGATCCAAAACATAAAGCAAAATCTACAATGGAATGGTTCAAAAATAAACATATCCAGGTGTTAGAATGGCCAAGTCAAAGTCCAGACCTGAATCCAATCGAGAATCTGTGGAAAGTACTGAAAACTGCTGTTCACAAATGCTCTCCATCCAACCTCACTGAGCTCGAGCTGTTTTGCAAGGAGGAATGGGAAAAAAGTTCAGTCTCTCGATGTGCAAAACTGATAGAGACATACCCCAAGCGACTTACAGCTGTAATCGCAGCAAAAGGTGGCGCTACAAAGTATTAACTTAAGGGGGCTGAATAATTTTGCACGCCCAGTTTTTGATTTGTTAAAAAAGTTTGAACTATCCAATAAATGTCGTTCCACTTCATGATTGTGTCCCACTTGTTGTTGATTCTTCACAAAAAAATACAGTTTTATATCTTTATGTTTGAAGCCTGAAATGTGGCAAAAGGTCGCAAAGTTCAAGGGGGCCGAATACTTTCGCAAGGCACTGTATACCTTAGAGGCTCAGTAATCAAGGAAGGCACTGATTTCACCAGAGAGGCACCAATCTCATGACCTGCTGCTGATATCTTTGTTACCAATTACCTCCATTACAGCAGAAGGATCAAACTGGAGCATAGAAGGGAAATGCCACTTCATGTAATCTAAGTGGTTTTCTAAATTGTATTTGACAGAGAGGAAACCACATTCACAAAAACATATTAAATTCACATGAAATAACATCAGAATCACTCTAGGTATTATTTCCAACAATAAATTGAGATGGAATAGTTCTAGATGCCATTTTCTTTTTCAATAGTTCCAAGTTGACTTTATTTTATTTAAGCATTCTTGAAATGTGTTGGTAAAATATATTTTGGGATATATCTGAAGTAGGTGAGTAAATTTGTTCTTATACTTTTTGTAATTTGTAGAATTTAGGGGAGAGGGATTTGTGAGAAACCTTTTTATACAACTTTTTTGGTTCTGGAAACCAAGGTTTCCAGAACCCTTCTGCTGCTCTCTTACGTGGGTTAACTATGGTAGTGAATTACAGAATTAAAAGATGTGAGAAAAGTCTGGCAAGCAGACTCTACATCAGCCTGATTTATTATAATGGTTATTGAAGAGAGAATCTAAAATGGAGAAATGTAATTATGACATCGTATGACTTTAGGATGTTGGAAAAACCCTTATTTATCATGTCAATATGTTTAGCATTGTATGACTTTATACATACTGTAGATATTACTATTTTTTTGCTTTATTTATACACAATGATAACAGAATAAGACTAAGCAATAAATAAACCTTGATTTACTTGCTCTTTCTGTACTCTCTTGAAGGTTTTGAAATCCTCCCGTTTGGCTTCAGTCCAGACTCACCACTCCCTCTCAGCTCTCAAACATACCATGAAACCACAAGGCGTGCCTTTTCACAGAATCGAAACTGTTCTCTTCCTGGCGGAAAAGAAAGACCAACATGTTATAGTTTGTTCTCAGATATGGCTGTGTCTCGCATATCTGTCAGGAAGGACCACCTCAGCTGTCCACTCTGCCAGGAGGTGCTCAGTAATCCAGCTGCTATTCCCTGTGGACACAGTTTCTGCATGATCTGTATCCAGGACTTCTGGGACAATGAAGAAAAGGGTGATCGTTTCTGCAGCTGCCCTGAATGCCAAGACTCCTTTCAGCCGAGGCCTATCCTGATCAAGAACATTGTTCTGGCTGAAATGGTGGAAGGAATGAAGAAGTCCAAGTGTGGAAATAATGTGGGTGCTGGAGGTAAGCGCAGACCTGTTGAAGACGGTCAGGAGGCAGGCCCTTCGCCCAGTCATGCTCTGGGTTGGGCCAGACCCACAAAGATACCCAAAACCACTAGAGTCTCAGAGGTACCGAAGAGCAGAGTATGTCCTATACATGGCAGACTGCTGGAGATTTACTGCTGTGATGATGATCAATGCATCTGCCCTCTATGCGCCCTGGTTGAGCATAAAGCACATAACAATTTGTTGGCGAAAGAGGGACGGAAAAGGAAGCAGGTACTGACCTTTATCTCAAATCTGGCGCTTCGACTATCCCAAAGGTTATGTGTATAATTCTCAGTTGATCCCTTAGTGATTCAATTCAAATAAGAATGTAAATAACACCTCATTACCGTGTGCGTTCCAAGATTTATGAGGTTATTATTGGTTTGACCTTGTAAATATTTAATCTGCAGATAAATTTGCCCTCCACAGGAACAGCTCCAGGACATTAAGAAGGAATCCAAGCAGAGGATCAAAATGAGGGAACAGGAGCAGAAGGACATAAGAGAGAACATAAAGAGGGTTAAGGTGGGTATACAGTAGATCAGACAAGGAAGTGAATATAGTTATTTACAATGCTCTCTGGACAAACCCAACTATAATAGTAACATAGCAGCAAGGCCACAGTCTCCTTCCTAACTCATGGGTGTGTACTGCCCCAGGTGGCCCACACTGACAGATTTTAATGCCCAATGTGTTTCAAAATTCTAAAGGCACATTTGAGCTACAGTGTCTTTTGATGCAGGTGTATGGTAACAATTGAATAACATGAGAGAAAAAAAGGAGGATTCTGTATGCTGCTCTTGCTAGTGTCACTGCTCTTTATTAAGCTTTACGTATCGGCCTACAAGGCCTTCGTCAGATGTCAACATAAGGGTGCACATTAAAAACACTCCCAAAAGCTCTGACGAAGGCCTTGAGGCTGACATGTAATGCCAATGTGTTAACTTTATATGGCCTATTTAAAAACGTCCTGAAATTAAGAACAAACGTAAATCACTAAGTCTGTTCCTGACTGTATGTGTAACAGGAAGGTGGTAGGGCTGCTGAGGAGCACTGCGAGGGCGTCCTCTCTGGGCTGATCGACTCCCTCCAGAGGCACTACTCCACAGTGAGAGAGTTGATCTTGGCCCACGAGACAGCTGCAGTGGCTCAGGCAGAGAGCTCCCTGTGCAGCATGGAGAAAGACATGGCTGCCCTGAAGAGGAGAGACGCTGAGCTGGGGCAGCTCTCACAGACAGATGATGATATCCACTTCCTCCAGGTATGGTTAGTTGTATCACAGGCAGTGGTGTGTATTCATGGATGCCAAGGTAAGCCAGGCTTCCTAAAAGAAATTGACCATATATACAAATTCTTATTTACAATGACGGCCTACACCTGCCAAAAACCGGACGACGCTGGGCCAATTGTGCGCCGCCCTATGGGACTCCCAATCAATGCCGGTTGCGATACCCTGGTTCCAATCCAGGTTGTGTCTGTAGTGACGCCTCAAGCAATGAGATGCAGTGCCTGAGATCGCTGAGCCACTTTGGAGCCCTTTTAGGCCTATACAGTATATCACGGTCGCAAGGCATATGAATTATAGAGCAAACAACACCATTATCACAACACAAGTTGCAATATGGCTTGTTTTGTTTTGGATGGGGATGGGGGGGGGGGGCGGGCATGGCATGGCATGGCTTCCCCAGTGATTTCACCCACACACTGCTACTGATCACAGGCTGTAGTAGATAGATGTAGGATCTGGTTCTGAGGTTCACAAGTGTGTGCATGATGACATGGTGAATTTTCACAACTAATAATGAAAACTCTATCATTTTCAAGTCTCTCTCTCTATCTCCCTCTCTATCATGAAAAAAGAGATTGCCCTCTCTCTCTAACCTCCCAGAACCCACTGACTTGTCCAGTGTCTCGACGGATCCACACCTCCCCTTTGAGGCCATAACGAGTGCTGTCTCAGAGTTTGGGAATCGACTGGAGGCTTTCGCTGAGGAGGAAATCAGTACAGTGTCTCAAACTGGTCAGTTGAAGGGAGGTATACCGCAGACAGACGTACACATAGGCAGACAGACAGACCAATATACAATACATTTATAAAGGATTTTATGATCTGTCTCAGCAGTGGCTGGAAATGGAGGTTCCCAGTCTCCAGACCATAGAGTCATACCTGAGCAGCTTCCAGGTGAATCTTATCCTTCTTTTTATGTGTTATCCCAAGTGTTTCAGAAACTCAGTCACATTTTACTTGACCCTTAGTAATGAGAGTTTGTAATTAACGAGAGTTTGTAATTAACAAGAACTTGAACCACAACTGAGCCTTTCTCCTGACCTACACAGTTGTCAGTGCTGCACAGACCCCAGAGCCTACGACCAGAACAGAATTTCTACAGTGTGAGTCCTATGTTCTTTGTGTAACACATCGAATCTTCACTCAACCTTTACAACAGAAACATGGTAATAAAGAGATTTATTTTTAAATGGATCTGAACCAACCTCATGATAATGCTGTTTGAACATGATCATGTAGAGTTCAAAAAGTACTCGCACTCAAAACCATGAGAGGAATAATATCCCAAGGAGACCGAGATGCAAAAATAATATAATTAATTTAGACCATGTTCAAAAGAATACAAAAAGTGAAAGTGTAAGGTGCTAATACATTTTATTTTTTAAGAAACAGAGCATACGTTTCGGCCTTATGCCTTCATCAAGGACTAAACGTATGCTTTTCATTCTAGCCTGAGCGCTAACCCTCATACTGGCTTTCTATGAACATGGTCATGAACTTCATTTTACCATCGTCTTTGATCCTTCAGATGCTTGTGAGCTTACCTTGGACCCCAACACTGCCCACAAGGACCTCTCCCTCTCAGAGGACGGCAGAATGGTGAGGTGGGATGCTAAAAAGCAGAAGGAACCGGTCCAACCTCACTCTGAGAGGTTTAACTACCGTCGCCAGGTGCTGTGCAAGAAGGGGCTTGAAGCTGAGCGCTGCTACTGGGAGGTGGAAGTGGTGGGGAACAAGGCTGAGATTGCCCTGGCCTATTGGGGCATAGACAGAAAATCAGTCTCTAAGAGATCCGCTTTTGGGGCCAGTGACCAATCCTGGAGCCTTGACCGTTCTAAAGGCTATTCTGTGTGCCACAACAGTGAAGGTGTTGCACTCTGTGCAACCCCCAGCCAGTGCAGATTAGGGGTTTACCTGCAATTTAAGGAGGGCACCATAACATTTTATGAAGTCTCAGATAAGATGGAGTTACTCTACAGAACCAAGAAGTTCACATTCACTGAACCCCTCTACCCAGGGTTCTGGCTTGGGGAGGAGAGTTGCATCACACTATGTAATCTGAGGCATGAAAGATTCTAACCATGAGAGTAAAACTAGGACATAGAGATCGGGTTGCAAAAATCTGGTAACTTTCCCCAAATTCCATGTTTGCCAGAAATCCATGTTGGATAATTCCCAGAATCAGGAGGGAATAAGCAGGAAATCCACAATCCTCCAAACAGGATTTCTGGGAATCTTGGGAAAGTTACCAGATTTTTGCAACCCTATATAGAAAATAATATACTAGAAAGTGTAGACTGTGGATAGAAGTTCAAAATAAAGCTATATACATGGTAAACATCCTGGATAACAGTTAAAAGGCTTTAGAATGCTGTTAGGTTTTGGGGCATCATATCTTGGTTTTATTAGCTTGTAAACCTCTAAAATCAGCTTGTACCCTCTTTACATTTGTAATATCGACGTATTTGTAATATCTACTGAAACATTTTTACATTTTTCATACAATTTTTATAAAAATAAAATCACGCAAATTAAGTGCTAAAGTGTTGTTTTATACAACTTTTATGACATACTTTTTCTGACTATTTCACACTAGAGGGCAGTGTCATGTCCCTTATACAGCAGGATGACATGAGAGGATGGGGTCATTAGTCCAGTAGTTACTGCTTTACACTTGCACTTTTCAAAGATTTAAAGTTTAGTCAATGTTAAAGATCAAGGAACTTGAACAAAAAATTCAACCATTTGTCATTTAATTTAAATATTAATTTTCCTATTATTATATACTGTTAATGCTTACAATGAAGGTGAAAGTGACAGGGGTTGTTCACTGATGGAAACATTTCCTTAAAACTGTCTTCCAAAGGTTGTTCTTTGCCACAGATTTGTGGTTGGATGTCCTACTTATTTTGAAATCAAATCAAGTTGAATAGAAACTTGGTAATAGGCAAATGTGGCTGTACCCCTAACTGTCAGAAGGAGTGGCACTTTGGAAAGCAGACAGGGGCCTGCCTACAGGGTGGGCTACTGATAAATAAAAGGAAGGTTCATGATTTCTTCCCAAACTGAACTACCAAAAGAGAGAGAGGATAGCCTGCCCCAATGTGTTTTTGCTTTACCCCTGGGCCTAAAAAAAAATGTTTTGAATCTTCTCAACATTTTTGGTGCAAACGAGGACCATAGACTAAACAACATTCCTGGACGTGCTATTGTCTCCACTCCAAGTCCTGATCTGCTCAATGTGTGTGTCCTCTCAGGGCCATACTTTGACCCACGCCATGACCTCATCCAAAACATGTCTACGGGAAGACTGGGACGGAAAACAGGATGTCAGGAAAAAGGTTGTGATCAATGTTGGTGGCATGCATCATGAAACTTCCATGGCCACTCTCAAGAGCTTGCCCGGTACCCGTTTAGCTAAACTGATGGAAGAACAAGAACAGACTATGGGAGGTGCACAGTACTACATAGAGCCATGGCTACAGGTAACTCTATCCCACATCAGGTAACTGATGCAAGCAGTAGAATCAGATTTTCTTTTTGAAATACACCTTATGGAACAGCGGGGACTGGGAAAAGACACACACACACAGGCACAGACACACATACACATGATAAGATGTGCACATGTATGAAGGCAATTCTAAACTTGCCTTGAGGCCACAGGTGTGTGATGCCGCAGTCAGACGTGCTTCCAAGCAACCACAGAACAAGGAATCCAAAACTCCAATAGTGTAAAAACAAACAAAGGGTAATTTCATAGGCTGTATTCCATCGATGAACAAAGTCAAAGCGATCAAATTTAAACTGTAAACAAAATATATAGACTAGCAGCAGGTTTCTTAGTTCCAAGTCGTAGCGTAGCTGTCAAAAAACTGTACGGTACCGCCATACCTAAGGCCTAGTGGACCCATACTGCAAAAAAAACTAAATAGGTAAAGGGAAGCGGAACATGGGAAAAAAAGGGGGGTGTCCAGGAAAGGCTCCATAATACTTTTAAATACCCAAGATAATCATAATAGAAAACCAAAAACATGTTAATATCTATAGAAAAGACAGAAATGCCAATGGTGGAGGAGTTGCTGTTTTATAATCAGAACCAGATTCCTGTAAAGCTTAGTGAGGCTCATGTTAAATACTGTCGTAGTAATATGGCTACAGGTTCATCTTCCTCACCTAAAGCCCATTCTTGTGGGAAGCTTCTATAGATCACCAAGTGATAACAGTCAGTATCTGGGTAATATGTGTGCAATGCTTGATAATGTATGTGATATCAACAGTATAACTGATCAAATTATGAAAGACAAGCATTGTAATTTTGAATTCTGTAAAGCAAATGTGGAAGAGTTGAAAAAATGATTGTCTATCAACAATGACAAGCCACCGGGGTCTGACAACTTGGATGGAGGATTATAGTGGACAATATTGCCACTCCTATTTGCCATATTTTCAATCTAAGCCTACAAGAAAATGTGTGCCCTCAGGCCTGGAGGTCATTCCCCTACCTAAGAATAAAAAGCCCTCTTATCTGGCTCAAATAGCTGACCAATCAGCCTGTTACCAACCCTAAGTAAACTTTTGGAAAAAACAAGCATGGCACTTACACAAATGACTAATGATTGGCTGAGAGAAATTGATCATAAAAAGATTGTGGGAGCTGTTCTGTTAGACTTCAGTGAGGCTTTTGACATTATCAATCATACTCTGCTGCTGGAAAAACATATGTGTTATGGCTTTACACCCCCTGCTATATTGTGGATGAAAAGTTACCTGTCTAACAGAACACAGAGGGTGTTCTTCAATGGAAGCCTCTCCAACATAATGGTATCCAGTGTGTCTACGTATGCGGATGACTCAACACTATACACGTCAGCTACTACAGCAAGTGAAATCACTGCAACACTTAACAAAGAGCTGCAGTTAGTTTTAGAATGGGTGGCATGGAATACGTTAGTCCTAAATATTTCAAAAATAATTGTATTTGGGACAAATCAGTCACTAAACCCTAAACCCTGGACCTCAACTAAATCTTGTAATAAATCATGTGGAAATTGAGCAAGTTGAGGTGACTAAACTGCTTGGAGTAACTCTGGATTGCAAACTGTCATGGTCAAAACATATTGATACAACAGTAGCTAAGATGGGGAGAAGTCTGTCCATAATAAAGCGCTGCTCTGCCTTCTTAACAACACTATCAACAAGGCAGGTCCTACAGGCCCTAGTTTCTACCTTCTTAACAACACTATCAACAAGGCAGGTCCTACAGGCTCTAGTTTTTTTCTCACCTAGACTACTGTTCAGCCGTGGTCAACTGTCACAAAGAGGGACCTCGGAAAATTACAATTGGCTCAGAACGGGTCAGCCCGGCTGGCCCCTAAATGTACACTGAGAGCTAACATTAATAATATATATCTCATGTAAATCTCTCATGGCTCAAAGTGGAGGAGAGATTGACTCCATCACTACTTGTTTTATAAGAAGTGTTGAGAAGCTAAATGCAAAGAGGTGTCTTTTTAAACTACTAGCATACAGCTCGGACACCAATGCATACCCCACAAGACATGTCACCAGAGGTCTCTTCACAATCCCCAAGTCAAGAACAGGCTAAGGGAGGTGCACAGTACTACATAGAACCATGAGTGCATGGAAGTCTATTTCACATCAGGTAACTGATGCAAGCAGTAGAATCACTTTTTTTTTTAAAGATAAAAATACACCTTGTGAAACAGAAGGAACTGTGAAGAGACACACGCACACACACACTAGCACGCACACACACACTAGCACGCACACACACACTAGCACACACACTAGCACGCACACACACACTAGCACGCACACACACACTAGCACGCACACACACACTAGCACATGCACGTACATTACAATATTGTTGTATGGTGGTATTATACATTTTGTACTGTAGATATGTGGTGGTATAAAAATGTTAGATGATGTACTGTTTTATCTTTTGTTGTATGTGTGATGTAAGTGCCTTAATGTGTTTGGACCCCAGGAAGAGTAGCTGCTGCCTAGGGGTTCCCTAATAAATACAAATACAACTCTAAATAAATGTTTATACCACATTTCAGTGCTGCCTTGCAGCAACACAATTCACTTCACAAGTAATTAAAACAAATACAAATTAAATAATAATAATTGGAGACAGTGAAGGACAATAATAACAACTAGTACAAAAGTAGTTGTATGAACCAACATTTTAAAGTAAGGAAAAGCAAGGCTAAAGGGTGCATCTCAGGTTTTCTTTAAAAAATGTCCAATGTTTCTGCTAACCTCAGATTATCCAGTAGGCTGTTCCATAGGTTGAGACGGTAATAACTAAAAGCAGCCTCACCAGAAGTGATGCCTCAGGGTGAATCTCAATTCTATTTTATTGATTCCTTATATCCTCCTTAAAACATTGCAGGAGAGGTTCACAGGGGACAAACCTCAGATATTCTGCACCAATATGCTTTAAGAAGGAAATCAGGAGAGAGGATGTGAGGAATCAAGAAAATACAATTGAGATTCACCCTCAGAGTCCTTTTAAAAGGTTCAGTCATGTAACTCCCATCTAGCCATGTCACCCAAATGGAAGGTAACATGGCTCCATATGAAACAGCAGCCATGGGATTGAGTCAGTTTAGGAGACAACACACAAGCCTAACAATCTCACTGATCAACAGCCTTTTTGATACCATTGTGTGTTCAACACATAAATCAAACCTAGAAATGAATAAATCAGACTTTCAACCTGGTTCATAATGTGTTGTTTGTGTTTTTAATCATTATGACATGATCCACTCAGTCAGATGATGCCCCTTGTCCTTTGCAGGTCATTGTGTTTGTTTCCCTCTTCTTCATCCTCCTCTCCATCACAGCGTTCTGTCTGGAGACACATCAGAACTTCCACACGATGGAGAACCGCACAAAGCTAGTCATGGTCGGGAACCACACCGAAGAGGTGACATACTATGAGATCGTGAACAATCCTGCTCTGACCATGGTGGAGGGCGTCTGTGTGGTGTGGTTCATCTTTGAGTTCCTAGTCCGTTTCACCTGCTGTCCCAACATGCTGGTGTTTGTAATGAACATACTGAACATCATTGACTTTATAGCCGTCCTGCCCTTCTTCCTGGAGTTGGGGCTGAGCACTAATGCCCTCGGCTTCCTGCGTGTGCTGCGTTTTGTGAGGATCCTGGGGGTCTTTAAGCTGACGCGCCACATGGTGGGCATGTGTTAGTCTACACACTAAAGGCCAGCGTTTAAGAGTTCTGCCTCCTTGCTGTCTCCCTCACTATTGGAATCCTCATCTTCAGCACCCTGCTCTACTACGCAGAGCACCTAGAGGCTGACCATGATGAACATAATATCAGTAACATCCCCATGGGCTTCTGGTGGGCGGTTTTTACCATGACAACCGTGGGCTATGGGGACATTATCCCCATGACCTATTCTGGTATGGTAATTTGAGCTCTATGTGCTCTGTCATTCTGACCATAGCAATGCCTGTCATAGTCAATAACTTCCGCCTGTACTACTCCCTGGCCATGGCCCAACAAAAGCTCCCAAAGAAGAAGAAGAGGCAACACCTGCCCTGTCTGGAGCACTCAGCCAGCCTTCTCCAAGAGGGGAGCAGCCAAAACGAAGCCTGTTAGGAGAGGAGAGGTCGTGTTCAGGTATTTCATATCATCAGTAGTATTTGTATATTTATATTATTTTATTATGTTAATATCCCTATTTTTGTTGAGTCCAATGTGCCTTTAATTGAATCCCAGGCATAGTCTGGTTATGAGACCCTGGAGGTAAAGACTGAGTCCTGATATTTCCATTATACCGGATTTGGACATTATAGCTATATTATAACATATTTAACATTATAAAATGTTACATTTGATCATCTTTAAGCAAACATGGGAAAGGACTACTTGACTATTCAAGGTCCTATGTATGAAAGTTTCAGTCAAGTCATTTTCTTATACACATATGCCACATTTGTGTGAGCGTGATATCACCACAATATCTGTCTGTAATAATCATACACAACTCAAAAAGTTGTCTAATAAAATGTCTAACACCTGTGTTCTGATGTGTGAAGCCTGAATGTGTTCAGATACATACCCTCTTGCACTATCTAATTCAATGGTCATTCATGGGCTTCCAATAAGTCCTTTAACTGTTCTCTGCCAAAACATCTGTTGAGGCCACAGTGAGGGAGGACATTTCCTCTGCCAGAATAACAAGTTTTATACAGATGTGTGTCATCTGTTGCCCATCTGTTGCCCTATCCAAGGGATTTCGTTACAGATCTGTACAAAGGTAGTATTTATAATGAATTTAAATGTGAATAAATTATCCTTGTGAACCATGACATTTTCCCATTTCCTGTGTATACAATATGTTCCTCTGTGTACAGTACTAAATGAGAGTGAGAACATGCGTGATGGGGTTCCACTGTGGCCATGGGTATGTCCTAGTTTATTAGTTTTAGGAAACCCTATCCTCCCATGTTCTATTTATTATTTATACACTAAACACAGTTCCAGGACAAGGTCCAGCCAAATCTAGCTAGCTACAGTTGAAGTCAGAAGTTTACATGCACTTAGGTTGGAGTCATTAAATTTGTTTTTCAACCACTCCACACATTTCTTGTTAACCAATTATAGTTTTGGCAAGTCGGTTAGGACATCTACTTTGTGCATGACACAAGTTATTTTTCCAACAATTGTTTACAGACAGATTATTTCACTTATAATTCACTGAATCACAATTCAAGTGGGTCAGAAGTTTACATTCACTAAGTTGACTGTGCCTTTAAACAGCTTGGAAAATTCCTAGAAAATCATGCCATGGCTTTAGAAGCTTCTGATAGGCTAATTGACATCATTTGAGTAAATTTGAGGTGTACCTGTGGATGTATGTAGTTCAAGGCCTACCTTCAAACTCAGTGCCTCTTTGCTTGACATCATGGGAAAATCTAAAGAAATCAGCCAAGAAAATAAATTGTGGACCTCCACAAGTCTGGTTCGTCCTTGGGAGAAGTTTCCAAACGGCTGAAGGTACCACGTTCATCTGTACGAACAATAGTACGTAAGTATAAGCACCATGGGACCACGCAGCCATCAAGAAACCACTGCTCCAAAACCCACCATTAAAAAGTCAGACTACAGTTTGCAACTGCAAATGGGGACTAATATCGAACTTTTTGAGGAAATGTCCTCTGGACTGATGAAACAACAATAGAACTGTTTGGCCATAATGACCATCGTTATATTTGGAGGAAAAAGCATGCTTCCAAAGTTGTAGCAAAATGGCTTAAGGTTAACAAAGCCAAGGTATTGGAGTTGCCATCACATCCCATAGAAAGTTTGTGGGCAGAACTGAAAAAGCGTGGGCGAGCAAGGAGGCCTACAAATCTGACTCAGTTACACCAGCTTTGTCAGGAGGAATGGGCCAACATCCACCCAACTTATTGTGGGAAGCTTGTGGAAGGCTACCCGAAAAGTTTGACCCAAGTTAAACAATTTAAAGGCAATGCTACCAAATACTAATTGAGTGTATGTAAACTTCTGACCCACTGGGAATGTGATGAAAGAAATTAAAGCTGAAATAAATCATTCTCTACCATTATTCTGACATTTCACATTCTTAAAATAAAGTGGTGATCCTAGCTGACCTAAGACAGACAATTTTTACTAGGATTAAATGTCAGGAATTGTGAAAAACTGAGTTTAAATGTATTTGGCTAAGGTGTATGTAAACTTCTGACTTCAACTGTATATCTTGTCCTAAAAGTTCCACACAAATCACTTCCAAGTTGTTTATTCTTTATTGATATGTGCAGTTATATCCACAAATCATTATTACACATGTAGCTTCAATACTGTACAATCATCATGGCTGAAGAGAGAGTGCTTGGTAAGGCCCTGCACCCACTTATTATCAGAAGAAAACTACACTAACACAGATTCAGACACACAAATACACAAATCCACACACTCATATATTATGTTGAGATACACTATAACACTTTAGCTACAAAGGGGCAGTGTCTGACCACTATTTATTTTCCCTATAGAGGTTTTAGCCTCCCATCCCATAGCTCCAGCAGTATAATATATCTAATAAGATATTGCTTTAACACAGACTGTACCCAAGCTAGGGCAAACATTGAGCGTACCAATATGCAGACAAAACAAAAACAAAACAATACTTATTTTAGATGAAGTGAAAAAGTGCTTTCATATTCACATTCAATAGTATTTTCTTCCACATGATCTGTTAAAACAGTTCTGCAGTGTTAAGACATTTAAATATTTCACAAGTTTTGTTCTATCTTTATAATAATTTGATTGTTATTGGTTGTAGAATCCTACAGACACTAATATTTACAGACTTTTAATGTGAGCGATTTCGACATGGTACAATTACAAGAGCAACTGGCTCCAGGCCAATGACTAAAACAAAGCTTGACTATAACTTAAACCAAAGACTGGTGGGATAGTGCAGTAACCTACTGTATGGAGATGCTTATCCATGTGTCCTTATCTGGAGGGCTACGCCTCTTTATAAGCAGCTGAGAGAGGAACACATGAGAACCAGAGTTCGACAATATACCATCATAAAGTCTACATTGGGATCCCACAAGGTAAACGTACTGTATCCCCCCCCCCCCCCCCCCCAAACCATCTTCCTACTCATTTTACACTCCCATAATCACAGACAAGGTATACCAGCTACAAAATGGAGAAAAATTCAAATATACAATGAAATGTACACCAACATACACAGAATATTATATAGTAAAATAAATATAGTCAATTCAATCATCAACACCATGGCTTTGAACATTGTGCTACAAAAATAAATAAAGGAATCCTCTGTAAAAAATAAAGTTAGCTAAAATGGAATCATTTTGTAAATCAATTGAGAAGAGTGACAAGTCAAGTATAGTTTTATGAAAATGTGGGGAAAATGTGCTTCCTTATTTAGCCTGTACTTTTGAGTTATGTCAACAGCATAGATTCATCAACAGCAAGGTAAGTAAATGCTTACGGGAAAAGGTCTTGGCAGATTAAAATAATACTGTGTGATTGTATGAGTTCTCTATCTGGCTTGATTAGTTGAAATAGTCAAATGGAAAATTGCTCTTGGTTTAAATTCAGACAATATTAAAGCAGGAAGCACTGCCATTCTGTTTATGAGTATAAATAAATAGAGACTGCCTTACAATCCGACTTTGATCTGATTTGGTCCAATAGCGATTGCCACATTGTTTGGTCCATTAATGTAGAAGATAAGAGAAGGTGAAGTGGGGAGTTTTATTTGTGCTTAAAGGGATCAATTCATGTTGCTTTTTGTTTGTACTGTACATTCAGCTCCAGTTCTATTGGTCTGCCACGACCATAGTTTGTGCCTTAATCATCGCATTGTCTGTAGTACAATCCTATTTGTGCCCATACAACTCTATTTGTGCATTCCTTATTTGTGACCATTCAAGTTTGTGCCTACATACTACAATTTTTCTTGTGTTGAATAATTATTTAAAGTGATTTGTTATGTCAATCCATTTGTGAAATTGTGCCTTTTATGTGCTTTGAAGTCATTTAAACAGGGAATCATAATATGAGATCGTCAAACATGTTTTCTGTCTGTCAGGGACTCATTTTGTAGCTTCATCTGTACCATTTAAAATTCTGACTGAACTATTCTTCTTTCAGCTTCTACATCAATAGCAGCACATTATACAGTGCATTTCTGCCTGTATTCCTCCTCTGAAATTGATGGTGATCTGTTAATTAATTTATATGGTGTATGTACAGGATGTAGTCGACGGTATGTCCTTAATATCTAGTTTTCACTCTTTGGTGGAGGTACTGAAGTTTCTAATACACCAGCTATGTGTGGCCTGAAGTAACATTATATAACTCCTACACATAGAACTGGGCCTTTATTACCCCCCTCCCCCTCAACTTTAAATGTACAGCCCCCCCCCCACTGAAGACAGTGGCTTTACAAAGCCCTCTAGACTGCAAACAATATTGTTCCTGCCTCTAAACAGTTTTAGCTGAAGCAGGTATTGCATTGAAGCGAAAGGAGGTGTGTCAAGAGCAGCGGTTCACTCAAGTGCTTCAGTGGCACACTAAATTACAAGGAAATGTTCCACATAAAATAAAGGAAAAGCATAACCACACTCTATGGCTATAATATGGTATAGAGGACGGACACTGCAATGCTTAAAACGCTTCAAACCTGCAACAAGCATATATAGCTACTCACATTCAGTTGTCACTTAATGGCAATGTAAATATGAGGTTCCTCTACATTCCTCTGACCTCTGTCTATAATAAGCATGAAAAGCAGACCATATAACACTCCCTAGAGGCCAAATATTATGCAAATGTTAACCTGTTATGAGGTTATTAGGTTACTGTCAATCTCGTACTTTATAGTGTCATTATTATTACCTATCAATATGCGTGAGGGGAAGAAAAAAAACATTTATTTTGTCCATCTCTATTGAGCCTCTTCTCCTACCACTCTAAAAACATCTAGACCAGGTTTCCCCAATTACATTCAGCCGTGGGTCGATTCTTCCTTGAGTGGATGGTCGGGAGCCGGAACATAGTTAGAAATTATTTGTACACTGCAAATTGACCACAAGAATCCCAAACAGATATAGTATTTGACAAAAACAGAATCATTTCAAACCTTGATTACATTGGGATACAATCACATATGCCTCTCTATTTTTCCGTGGGAATACTTAGGAACATATTTCTTTAAGCTGATTTCCTGATGATTTTATGTCCAACAATGAACATGTTTGTTTATAAAAATTGGGGGGCAAAATGAAATCACCCGCGGGCCACCTTTTAGGGATCCCTGATCTAGACCAAAACATACTGCATGTTCAGCATTGCATACCCTCCAGTAGGGATTGATACATACCACTGCAACATCCCAGACACCTGAACATGTAGTTCATTGTCAAAGCAGAGGCCTGTGTGGCAGTCACCTCTGCTGCAGTAAACTCTAACCTCTGGGGCTAGGGGAGAAGGGAGAGGGGGAGAGGGGTGTCCTGCGATAAGGGTCACTCAGTGGGTGAGGGTGGTGGTTGTGGAGTTTTGGGAAGTGCTGCAGCACTTAGGGTGGTGAGACTATGTAGGGTTGAGGGTGAGATGGCCTAGGAGGGAGAGATAGTTAGGGATCTAGGGTCAGGCTAGGGGAGGGACATGAAGAAGATGGACAGTGATCATGAGTTGGACTCAGTGGTGGTGGGGGTGATAGGGGTGGTGGAGGTGGTGGGCTGATGGCGTTCTGGTAGCTTGTCCCGTAGCAGCTGTTGGGGGACAGGGAGTTAGGGTTTTCCAGGGGGTTGGTGCCGGGGGGGCCGAGGTAGGCTTGGGATGGGGGCTTAGGCGAGGGCGTCTCTCCTGGGTTTTTGCCCAGGATGGAGCGCGCCTCGTCCACCTCTTCCAGGTTGGAGATGTCCTTCATCATGCTCTTGCGATAGGAGACAGACAGCTTGTTGGAGCCGTCGGACATCAGGTTGAAATAGCGGGCGATGAAGACGACGGGGAGAGGAAGCATGGCCACCACAATGAGGGAGAAGCACATGGCCAATGCCCAGGGAGGGTAGCTCTGGAAACGCTCCTGAGCCTAAAAAGAGAGAAACAAAGTTACGAAGGGAAATAGAGTGAAAAAGAAATACCCCTGGTGCTGACTGCAAACTCTGTAACAAGGCTAATACACAAAATGTCAAAAAGTGTCAATACGAAGTGTCTATATGAAACTTTGCACTGTTTGCCAACAGGTTGACTGACCAGTTCTTCTACCCATGCATTGTACCCTGGCGGGCTGATGGCCATCTCGATAACGGTAGCTGTGATGAGAACGATGAGACAACAAGGGGAGACGTACTTCCACATGTAGAAATAGAAGGCGTGGGGCCGGAAACCCAACATGTCCTCCAGGTCCTGCATAAACCTGATACACGCGCACACGCGCACACGCACACACACACACACACACACACACACACACACACACACACACACACACACACACACACACACACACACACACACACACACACACACACACACACAGGTGAGTTTAACATAGATCCAGCCAACTCCTTCAGTTTACAGTTTTGGGTTCTGAGAATATGAAAAGTACTTATTCATGTCACTGCAGGAGAGAGGGTAATGTATATCAGGGATCCTATTGAAATATTGAGTGCTTAGGGTTAGAGGGTCTACACCAGAAGTTAATGGTTATCTGTAGAAGGAAGGTATATAGTGTGTGCAATTACGCTTGGAATGTGCTGAGTGCAGGGAAAGCAATCACATGTGGCAGGCATTGATAAGGGGAGAGAGCCATGGATTAGTAATGAAGGGGGGTTAAGATCAGGTCAGGTCACCTTAAGGGAGAAATAAACATTTATGCCCGTATCACTTAGTGTCCTGCCTAGCAGTAAAGATACTATGTTTGTACAGATGTGTAGGAGGAGACTCAGGAGGAAGGGTTAAATATCAGTGGTTGTGTGAAAAGGTTTTTGTCTAATGCAGTTGTATTGATCCTCTGGGAAGAATAAACTTGGTTTAAGCTTTCGAAGTGTCTGTAGAGTTTTTTACTCTGAGAATTAGAACAGTATTCAGGTGTTCCTTGACTCTCTCTCAATTATTTCTTAATCCTATCCTTCTTCATATTCAACTTTCCTCTTAATACATATGAAAAACACACAGCCACTTCTGACACTACAGGGCTCTCTGAGGAGACACCATACTTTACCTCTTGGTGCCGTAGATCCAGGCCACTGACACATTCTCCAGGATGACCACAACAGTGAGAGGCAGACCAGCGGAGTAGTCATCAAACATGGTGACAAAGTAGTTCCCAGAGCGCTGGACGAAGAGGAGGCCACAGAAAAAGGCTATGATGCAGCAGCACACTGAATGAAAAACATAGAGAGGGAATTGGAGCAAGATGAGGTAAAGGCATTCGTCTGAAAGTTTGCAGCGTCTTTGGCATTTTTATCTCTTCTTCAGTGGTGGAGTTGAATAAACGTCACATTATGTAAAAACTTTGTGGCTCCTTGGTTGAGAAAGTCTTTATTTATTCAATCCATTGCTTTTATTGATATTACTTTGTATTCAGCCTTAAAGGACTACAGCAAAAGTAGAAAAAACTACTCATCCTTAAAAATCTTAGAATTCATGAGTCTTATGTAGTTACCCCACTACGTCTTGGTGAAAAGTGCTGAAATTATGTTTGTAACGCAGTTTGCCGTTTATTGTCATGAGTCTTGCCCTGGAGGCAGAACTAAGAGGTGTCAGCTAGCAAGACCAGCTGCGGAGTCAAAATTGGCTATATCTTCAAAATTCATGAAAACAGAAATGTGTTTTTGGTCTTAATTTAAGGTTAGGGTTAGGCATTAGGGTTAGCAGTGTGGTTAGGGTTAGGTTAAAAATCAGATTTTAAGACTTTGTGGCTGTGCCAGCTAGTGTCCACTCTGCAGAGCTGCCTTCAGGCCAAGATTCATGACAATAAATGCGAACCTGCATTTGTAACTATGATAGAGGAGAATGGGAGCACCACAGGGGTTTTTAGGGCTGACCTGTGAAGAGCTCCTTCTGGACCTTGTAGGTGTCGAGGACCGGCGTGGTGATGCCTGTCATGGTGCCGATCATACTGCCCAGGCCCAGGTTGATGAGCATGAAGAAGAACATGACAGACCAGAAGGGAGAGGCTGGGAAATGAGTCATGGCCTCGGTGAAGGCAATAAAAGCCAAGCCTGTACCTTGCACAGACTGCAGAGAAAGAGGGATGGAGAGAAAGAGTGACACAAAGGAGAGAGGGTGCAAAAGAAGACCCAAGAGATTGTGAGAGTGGGAGAGAGAGAGAGAGAGAGAGAGAGAGAGAGAGAGAGAGAGAGAGAGAGAGAGAGAGAGAGAGAAGGAAAAAAAAGTTTGATGCAGACCCGAAAACAATTAGCCTCAAACCCAAATGGATCTGACGACAACCAGATCTAGACCCAACCTGGAACCCGTTATCTAGACCAGACACAATTGGGGACAGAAGAGCCAAGAAGGATATTTGTTAAGTACAGTATAAGGATGATTATAAAATCAAATCAAAGTTTATTTGTCACGTGTGCCGAATACAACAGGTGAAGACCTTAGAGTGAAATACTTACTTAAAAAGCCTAGTTGGTTTGGTGTTGTGAAACTGGTTCATATTTAGACCCAGTTTCGGTGAGATAGAGCTCAGAGACCAGACAGATAGACTGTACCTTGTTAAGCTCATCCTCCAGGACACAGGGGTCCAGGCTCAGCTCGGCGAAGCTGCCCTCCTTCACCGTCTTGATGACGGCGTATATCTCAGCGTAGTCTACGGTGGACAGCTGGGAGAAGTTCACGTGTGGCGGAATGAGGTCATGACTCAGGACGTTAGAGTTCAGGTAGCCAAGGATCTTCTCTCCATTCCTGAAGAGACCACAGGGAAACATGGTCGATAGAGCACAAGATGAAGATCACCCCAAAAGTCCTGAATCTGATCACAGAGAAGGCATGATAATAAATATATGGTGTGAGGAAAGAGTGGTTTAATTCTGTATAAGACAGCTTGAATTCCCTCCACCATCACTATAGACGGCTGCTAGGGCATTTGTTTTGAACTCACTCCATGACACACTTCTCGTTCATGAGGTTTGCCTTGAAGCCCAGAACGGCAAACACCACCAGAGTAGCCAGGATGGAGGTGACAAAGTTGATGAAGGAGACGAGCACGGCGTCAAAGTGGCAGTTGTTGTCTATCTTGTTGTAGCTGGAGAAGGCAATCACTCCACCGAAGCCCAGGCCCAGGGCAAAGAACACCTGGGTGGCTGCCTCCCTCCACACCTGGGGCTCCAGCATCTTCTCCAGCTGGAACACACAGTAACACATTAGCTGACAAACTTGGACTCAGGGGTAGATGTAACATCGTTAAAGAAAATCCGGGACACTCAAATTAGTATGATATTTTACGTTTGGTATGTTATGTATTCATTTGTGGATGTCCATCATACATTTCATATGATATGTTATTCATTACAATATGTACGATGTGTTACAAATTCCATGTTAGATAGGTGGCTAATTGGTTATAATCATTAGAAATGTTTATAAATTCTATCGGTGTAGTAGATCTGTCTTTTCCCATAAATGACAGCATACAACTGCAATGGAAGCTTCTCTCTGTGTGTGTGTGTGTGTGTGTGTGTGTGTGTGTGTGTGTGTGTGTGTGTGTGTGTGTGTGTGTGTGTGTGTGTGTGTGTGTGTGTGTGTGTGTGTGTGTGTGTGTGTGTGTGTGTGTGTGTGTGTGTGTGTGTGTGTGTGTGTGTAATGGCCTCCTCTGAATCTCACCTTGGGAGTGAACATGTGTGCAATGCCATCAACAGCACCCTTCAACAGCAAACCTCTCACCAGGAAACAGAAGAGCACCACATAGGGAAACAGCGAGCTGAAGTACATCACCTGACAGACCACAGGAAACAACTTAGTCACACATTCTGTACAATAACTACACTATACATGCCAGAGGAAGGTAGGAATCCAGTCCAGTCGGCTATTATTCCAGTGCAATTTTTAGTAATGTCATGTTCTTAAATCATATATCTTCTCTACACTCTTTTGACTCTCCCCCCAACACCCCCTGCCCCTCTTCCTGATGCCTCCTGCCCCTGCCCCTCTCCCGCCACATCAACTGTCCCTCTACCCACACCCTGCCCACCAACACTCCACTTCCTCCCCACAGCGCTCCCTACCTTCCCGGAGGACGCAATGCCTCTGATGACAGCCAGGCAGACGATGATCCAGGCCACCAGCAGAGACAGGGTCATCTTGACGTTCAGGCCGCCGCTGTCTGCGATGGTGCTGGTGGTGTTCAGAGTCTGGCGGTACCAGAAGTAGGTGGTGGCCGAGCTTTTCTCACACTCAGGCTCCACGACTGCAGAGGGGGGAGGGGGTGGTCAGAGAGAGGGGAGGGAGAGAGAGAGGGGGAGTGAAAAAAGTTGTAGTGAAAAGGAAGGGAGGTCAGGGAGGATGAAAGAGAGGGATATGATAGGGAGAGTAAAGGGATAGGGGTAGTGGAAGGGAGAAAGATAGAGAAAAATAAAATGAGGGAAATAAAATGAGGGAGAGACTGTTTACACAGGAACCAAATCCCCTCTCCCCCCTGGATTGGTTCTCCCAGATGTACATTAGCAAGGTAAACAAGGTCGTCCTTGTACTTGGTATGCACAGCGTGAGCCCTCATTCAAGACACTTGGCATTTTTCACTGTGCATATTTTCACCTTTTATAATTCAACCTTGGGGAAATGATACATGGATCTAAGTCTGGAGAAAGCAGTCTTACAGACGTATTACAGAAATATATGCATATGCACACACGCATGCGAGAACATGCAGGTACGCATACACAGAAAAAATATGCCCACACACCCACACAGACACATGCACTCACAGAAATTGCCAGGTCACCTAAACGTACCAGTCTCTATTTATGTCAGGTAGATGGCAATGTTCAGCAGAGGAAATCACGGTGGCCTCCCATTATTCTATTTTTATCTTCTGTCTATGAGTGATGGCATTCCAGGTTACATGCAGTAACTCTGACTGTCTGCATCTCTCATCTCCCTTCTTCTTACTCCTCCACTCCTGCAAGTCACTCCAGAAGCACAGAACTGTATTCAAAGTGAACGCTAGGTCTGAACGACCTTGGTCTCTGTGTTTAGCTGATCTGACCCTGCCGATATCAATGTGAACCACAGTTTATCTGAAGTGTTTACTGCAGACATGTGACCATGGGGCCAGGTCAGAGTGGGTGCAGAGCAGCGTGGTTCTGGGGTCCCACACACCTGCATGAATGATAGGGTCTACCTTTCTCTACAGATGTACAGTGGCAAGAAAAAGTATGTGAACCCTTTGGAGTTACCTGGACTTCTGCATAAATTGGTCATAAAATGTCATTTGATCTAAGTCAAAACAATAAATAAACACAGTCTAATAACACACAAACAATGATATGTTTTCATGTCTTTATTGAACACACAGTATAAACATTTACAGTGTTGGATGGAAAAAGTATGTGAACCCTTTAATAACTGGTTGACCCTGCTTTGGCAGCAATAAACTCAACCAAACGTTTCCTGTAGTTGCGGATCAGACCTGCACAACGGTCAAAAGGAGTTTGGGACCATTCATCTTTACAAAACTGTTTCAGTTCAGCAATATTCTTGGGATGTCTGGTGTGATCTGCTCTTGAGGTCATTCCACAGCATCTCAATCGGGTTGAGGTCAGGACTCTGACTGGGCTAATCCAGAAGGTGTATTTTCTTCTGTGGAAGCCATTCTGTTGTTGATTTACTTGTGTGTTTTGGGTCGTTGTCCTCTTGCATCACCCAACGTCTGTTGAGTTTCAATTGGTGGCCAGATAGCCAAACATTCTCCTGAAAAATGCCTTGATAAAATTGGGAATTCATTTTTACGTCAATGATAGCAAGCTGTCTATGCCCTGAGGCAGCAAAGCAGCCCCAAACAATGATGCTCCCTCCACCATACTTTACAGTTGGGATGAGGTTTTCATGTTGATGTGCTGTGCGTTTTTTTCTCCACACAGTGTTGTGTATTCCTTCCAAACAACTCAACTTTAGTTTAATCTGTCCACAGAATATTTGTCCAGAAGCGCTGTGGAACATCCAGGTGCTATTTTGTGAACTTCAGACGTGCAGCAATGTTTTCTTGGCATCTTCCATGTCCTCCCATGAACACGCATCCTTGTTTAGTGTTTTACGTATCGTAGACTCGTCAACAGAGATGTTAGCATGTTTAGAGATTTCTGTAAGTCTTTAGCTGACACTCTAGGATTCTTCTTAACCCCATTGAGCATTCTGAACTGTGCTCCTGCAGTCATCTCTGCATGTCGGCCACTTCTAGGGAGAGTAGCAACAGTGAATAGACTATTTGTCTTTCCGTGGACTGATGAACATCAAGGCTTTTAGAGATACTTTAGTAACCCTTTCCAGCTTTATGCAAGTTATCAATTCTTAATCTTAGGTCTTCTGGGATCTCTTTTGTTCGAGGCATGGTTCACATCAAGTAATGCTTATTGTGAATAGCAAACGTGTTTTTTATAGGGAAGGGCAGCTCTAACCAATCTCTTCTCATTGATTAGACTCCAGGTTAGCTGACTCCAATTAGCTTTTGGAAAAGTTTAAGGGTTAGCCTAGGGGTTCAGATTCTTTTTCCAACCTACACTGTGAATGTTTAAATGATGTACTGTATTCAATATAAACACAGCAGACTGTTTGTCTATTGTTGTGACTAAAATGAAGATCAGATCAAACGTTATGACTAATTTATGCAGAAACCAGATAATTCAAGGGTTCACATACTTTTTATTGCCACTGTAGGATCTTAATTTGAGACACTTTGCTACAGCAAGAAAATAATCCTGCAGCAACAGGAAATGTGAATTATTATGTGGATTATAATTAATGGACATTTTTGTAGGGGTTGATACTTGATATTCCCTTATGAAAAATGTTAAAGTGGAAATTACAGACTTCAGAAGCCTGTTTAAAACTCACATACACTACAAGTTCTCCTGCAACAGGGTGATCAAATTAAAATCCTACATCTGTATGACCATGGCGAGAGGTCACTTTTTCCACACAGAATTGAAGACAATTCTACAGACAACTTGTAATGCCACTGTGGAAAAACTCAAATACCACTATACTGTAGTGTAGGAGTGTGGCATAGTGTAGTAAACCACCATTTGTAAAGAGTAAACCTATGGGGAATCACATACAATACTAGCATCTGTGTGTGTAGTACTGTATGATTACCAGTGCCTCCAGGATGTCGCTGGGACTTTGTGATATTTGTGGACAAAAATGCTTGATTTTGCTGCAGCAATTCTGACATTTTGCATGGCAATATGTGATGATTTTGTCCAATTTGTTTGCGATAATGCACTGATGGGAGAAAACGTTTGTTGACGTGTGGCTTCATTGAACCATATTATAAGATAAATGTGCGGTGATTGGTTGTAAATTGCGAGCCTTCTTTTTGTACTGCGGTGATGGGTCAGTTTTATGCAATAATATTGCAATGATTTGATTGTTTTACGAGGAAATACTGTGGTGCTTGGTCAAATTTGCAAACCCTCACATAATATGCGGGGAATGGTTGATTTTGCTAAAAGATTTGCGATCGCAGAATCACGGAATCCTGGAGGGACTAGATTAGACAGTAAGACACCATGCAATATGCCTCTGTCAGTGTATGAACCCTGCTGTTGGAGCAGGACTATCTAACCAGCTACAGCTGCTCTCCTCCCTGGTGGCTGACTGTCTTCATACTGCTGAGTCATGTGAGGACCAGAGGAGAGGAGAGGAGAGCGCTGAGCGATTCTTGGAACCACTGGGATTGTATTATCACCACCTCTAATCTAAGTCTCAAAGGACTTTAATCTGGATTATGTCCATCTGAGTCATGAAGGATCCTCATAAATAAACTAACACCATCAGCTGATCTAGTTAGAGGTGTGATTCAGTGCCATCCTGGCCAAAACTGGATTGAACTGGAAGATTGAATTACAAAACAAAAATGTGTGTTTCTCTCATTATTCTACAGGGCAAAATGAGTGTGTATAACAAGATGGAAATTAGTCATATCTGATTAATCAAATACAGGCCTTATTAAAAAAAGGAGAGAGGTTTAATTCAATATTCATTGAATCCTTTCTAGTTTGTGAGACAAACCACATTGGTCATGGTCACCCAGCCGCTTGGACTTTATCAAACAGTTCAGAGTTCATCTCTCCTCCGTCCTGATGTTCAGATCTGGCATCCACTCACTGGCTAATGATCCATTCCTCCTGATAGGGCATTCGGCCCATGGCAGTGGGTACTGGAAGGACTGGAAGAAGTAGAAGATGCTCCAGCCGATGATGACGTTGTAGTAGAGCCCCACAAAGCCACACACCTGTAATGTAGGAGAGGCAGAGTCTGTTAGAGTAAGAAAGTCCAATGGAACTCACAATTACCCCTGAGGTGCTACTGTACTCTGCACAAGTCCCTGTCACTGTTGGTTGATGCCACTCTTTCAGTCAAATGGCAACTGCATGTGTGAACATCGATATATACACTACTGTACCGTGAGAGGCAATTTCAATATATTTCTCATTCAGATGGTCTATATAGGCAGGAGTATGTTGTTTTCTCATGTTCCTAGGGTGGCAGATAGCCTAGTGGTTACAAGCATTGGGCCAGTGACCAAAAGGTATCTGGTTTGAATACCAGAGCTGACTATGTTAAAAGTCTATCAATGTGCCCTCGAGCAAGGCTCTTAACAAGAACTGGCTATTAGGATAAGAGTGTAATCAGGATAAGAGTGTCTGCTAAATCTTCTGAGCATCCATGTCAACAAAGGACAGGCAGAAGCTAAACAAGGTTGGGAAATCCATTAATAATTGAAGTACACTCTTTCAGCCATTTCCACAGTGATCTCTTAAGAGGTATTTATAGCTGCCACTCGCAGTCAAATACATCACCAACGAGGGGTTGTCTCTCTCTCACACCCTAACCCTCCCTACCATCTCTGCCTCGCTCTCATTATCTAGGGCATTATCCATATTACTCATCTTTATAGTCCTTTTCTACGTTACTGACATACAACCTTCTATGTCACATCTTATGGAATGAAGAATGTGAGATAGCTTTCTCCATCATAATAACAGAGAGTATGTTTGTTTTGAGCTGTGTAAGGTGATGCAGACATGGGGAACCATGTTTAGAGCTGCTATGCTCAATTAAATCAAGGTATATCTATCTATCCCCTAAAGAGAGTTTGCCTCATTCGTGATTATACATTCCAGTTCAACAGATCTACACAAGGTCTATTTCCTCTCACAATATTCAGAAATGGACAGTGAAAGCTTCCAACATAAATGATCCACCTATCTCTTGTTAAAGCGGGAGGTTGACATGTTATGTGATGTTGTGACAATTAGATTATGTGATGTGAGCCACAAAATGTCCAATATGCCAAATTCAAGACCTGGAGAAGTTTAAATTGATCCATCCTATCAAACTGGCATATACACAAAGCATGATCAACAGCTTTTATCTTAAAAGCCCAGTGCAGTCAGAATTAATGTCCCCCTAATGTTTTGTATCATAATGTACAGCAAGTGATGAAACGAACAATGTAAAAGTGAAGAAATTTGATCAGTGTTATTTCCTGATAGTTGCTGGTTGAAATTACAATCTGCTCAGAACCTTCTAATCAGCAGGTTTTGCACGGGTGGAGTTTTGGCTTGCCTGGTGACAGCACTAGACGGTATAAGTTAATATAGACCGATAACAAAGAGTTCCAAACCTCTCTGCCAATAACAGCTAGTTTTCAGATTACATATCCCGCCCCCTCCCCACTCAGACCACAGTCCAAGCAAAATTCTAGCTTGAGAAATAGTTTTTTGCTAAAAAAGTTGTTTTTTCTTTTTAACCCTTTTAATGGAAAACTATTACAGTAAAGCACTTAACTATTCCCTAGAAATAATTTGACATTGAGATAAAAATGACTGAATTGGGCCTTTAAAGAGATCCGGGTTGGAGGGTGTTCAATAGAGTGCTGGTGACAGCACTGCAATGCATGTGGTAAAAACAGTATGCTAAGGCAGCCAAGCATGGAGTTAGTCAGGGGAGAGGCCACAAAGTGTTGGTATATGCAGAAAATAGTATACTTAATAAATCACACAGTCACTGACGTAGGGAGTTTCTATTGAAATCAGAGCTCATTCATCGAAGCCCCCGGTGATAAACCCCACATCCAGCATCCATTATCCTTATCACACTGACTGACCCTCTCTGTTTCCCAGTGTACTATGGTCAGTCACACTGTTCTTCTCTTGGGACACAGTCTATTTTGTTACGTGGAACAAGCACTTCAGAACATAAACAGATTACATAACAAAAATCATGTTCAAACTTATAGCATTATGTATCTGATGATTGGAGGGTGATCAGTTAAACTGATTGCCAGTCTCAACTTCAACCAAAAGGTGATATAAGAGGCAACCTTAAACCAAAGACACCATCCTCACTGTCACTCACCATTAGACTGGACACCCCTATCCCACCCAGTTGGGGGCACACGTAGTTCCACACCCCGATGCTCCCACGTCGGATCTTCTGGCCCACCGCTAGCTCCAGGAAGAAGAGCGGGACGCCGATGAGGACGAGGAGGATGAAATACGGAACCAGATAGGCACCTGAAAGAAAGGGGTCAAAGTGATCATGCTATATTTCCCCCAATAGACTATTAGGTACATGAGTAGTACACATATTGTATGTGTGATATTACAGTACTAAGCATTGTGTAAAACGTGGAACACCTTTCCTTTGAAATAATGCACAAGTTTCAATTGTCTCCCTTGCTGAATCAATGGAGATACTAAACATTTATTGTGGACCCTGGCTCTATTCTTTTGAGCTGTTTCTAGAACACTAATTAGAATTAATTGTGTATCATTACAAAGCCAGAGTGGAAGGGGAGAGAGAGGTGGACAGGCTGGGTGACAGGAAGACAACCCCTCTAGTTGATGGTCATGAAGTCCAACTCAGTGAGTCAGGGGAGAGCCTCAGGACACTATGGTATCTGTCTGTTTGTACTTGACAGTTCTGCATCACTTGTCACTATTACTCTCCCGCCCTGCAAGTCAGAGCCCATCCAACCAGTGATTTACTAAGGTCTATTTTAGTATTTGATTTGAATTATGGGGGATGTCTAAATCTGGTGCTTCCCAGCTTAATCCAAGAGAGGCTTAATCTGGATGTTATTGTGGTGATCATCAGGATGCTAAGACTTACGCTGGAGCACTATCACTAATAATACTTCAGGAGTACCAGTTACATAGCCTAGAGCTCATAACCCACTGGACACAGACAGCAGTTCCAAGTCTTGTTTTAATTGAGTTGTTACTAATGTCAATTCAACATGAGATCAAGAAGAAATAGAACCAGGTCATTGGATGTAGGTAAGAAATTAGATTTTTTTTTAAAATATATAACTTTTTGCAATCAATTGCAGCCTATCTGAACTTGGGCCAGCTAACAGTCTTGATATACTGTATAGCATGCAAACTGAGGTAAAGACGTGTATGAAAGAGAAGCAGAGAACGCTGGAAGGGGAGAAGGAGAGAGAGGGGGAAGAAGGCCCATAGCGATAACCACCTAACACCACAGAGCCATTTAATGTGGCTGTAATTTGCTGCCTGGAGGTAAATTAGGGAGTGAAATATGTCCGTTCTCCTGGTCAAACGACGAGGCTGCTTGGGTATAGGAGCCTTTAAATCCTGCCTATTAGCAATAAATCAGAAAGAGAAGGTGTGAGAGAACAGGGCTGGTGAACCAAACACATCAGTCATTATCTGGTGAAGACAGGGAGACCGTGAGGTTTCGGAGGTGAATTGAGCATGCCTAATCGTCATTTCTATGACCAGAGGTGGTGTTTTATGCTGCTGTTATGGTCAGAGGTGTGATGCTCATTAAAACTGATGGGGCATGTTTTTATCCATTTATGGTAGAGCGGTTAGGTTAGAGCAAGGGAGTGCAGAAGCTAAATTTAGCACATTCTGGAAAAACACTGTCAAGTACAATAGTAAGAAATCTGAGCCATTTCCACTAGATGAGCCAGCTGCAAAGTCAAAATTGGCCTTCGTGTAATGTAGGGCTAGGCATTAGGGTTTTGCAGGGTGGTTAAGGTTAGGTTAGGTTTAAAAATCAGCTAGTGACCCCTCTGCAGAGCTGCCTCCAGTACATCAATGCCAACCTGCCCTAACAAATAGGGGTGTTCTGAACTACTATACCAGCAAAGACTTACAATGTGCACCTGTAACTACATGACAAAATAAAGCAAATCATCATCACAATACAGAGCCATTAATGTTTAATTGAGAGTATCCCTTTCATGTTGATCAGAGTATCAGTTGAGCCTTGGCCTGCTCCAGTGCCAGTAGTAATCGATAGCACAGCTATATTTAGAGTGGTGTTTGTGGAGCTGTGCTTCTCTCTTGGCAGCCCAGCCTGATTGTGATGGCAGGCCAGTGTACCTGGCATGTCATTCTTACAGTCTGGGTCACTGAGCTGCCAGGAAGCAGCCGCCGCTAGACTCTTCATCAGAGGCAGACAGGAAGATGAGGAGGAAATGACCTTGCTCATCCATTGACGTAGCTACAATAAATAATTATTGTTCTATATTTTGTGAAAGAGTTCTTCAGTTATGGTTCTATTTAGTCAGCCAGCCCTTATGGGGCGCGGTCTGCCACTCACCTCCTCCATTCTTTTGGCACAGGTAAGGGAAGCGCCAGACGTTTCCTAGCCCCACAGAGAAGCCCACCTGGGCCAGAATGTACTGAAGTTTGCTGTTCCAGGCTGGGCGGCCATCGTTCTCGGGGGGCTCGAGAACAATCTTCTTCCCGGGTACCCCTCCAACATTCAGAGAACTGTTCTTGTAGTCGAGCGGCGCTTCGTGAGCGAGCAGGTCTGCCACCGACTCTGTGACATGCTCACTGGTATGCTCACGCTGCGTCACCTTACTGTTCTTACGCATCAGGGATGCTGAGGGGGGAGCTGGGAGGGGGTCGGCGCAGAGAGAGAGACAGAGAGACAGAAAGAGAGGGAGAGTTCAGAGTGTACTGTAGGTACGAAGTAGAGGGGTTGGATACTAGGTGCCAGACTTTGAGAAGAGAGAGAGAGCGCAGGGCTCCAGATTTGGGCTTTGTGGTCCTGTGAGAGAAAAAGAAATTAAATCCGTCACTGCATGTCACTTGACGGCTTTTACTATTTTACAAAACAATATAATAAACACGGAGGACATTTAACATATTATCACATTAAAACTGTCCTTAATAGATGAGGATTAATTTCCACTAAAATCCTTGAGTCCTGACAAGGCACTTGTGTTTTCATTGCAAGTTATGTTGGCATGTCTTCCTGTGGGCCTCAAGCAACACTTCAGACACAGGATCACGGACACAATTACCCTGTTCCATTTAGTGCTTAGCCAGGCTTGTAATAAGATGCAGGTCTATAACACAGTCGAGTCTCTAGTCTAGTGGCCTTAAAGACAACATAAGTGTGGGTGGTTGCGTTAACTTAACTAGACTTCCACAAGAATGAAGCTCCCTCCTCACTACAATGAATTATTTCTTATAGGTACTCAAAGTAATTATAATAACCTCCATATCCACTGCAGCCACTAATTGAACTAAACTGTATTGCAGGTTGTCATTAGTTGTGATGCCATTAATTTTCCGTTCATTAATTTGCAATTAATTTTTAGGCCTCATACCGTATGCTTAAGAGCACACATATCACCTTGCAGACTGAGGCAGACCCTTAGTCTGCAGCTCTCTCCCTCTACTGAGACTGACCATCAGATGCAGGAACATCAGCCCAGTAAAAGAAAAAAGAAAATTATTTAAACGTATGCCCACTCAGCTGTGCTTCACAAGTAATACGACGGATCTATTACCGGTGTGATCATATAGCCTAACTCAAATGTTTAAATATACTTTTTTTTAAATACCCCGAACATTGGCTGGGCATTCAAGCAAAGCCAATATACGGTAATAATGTATTGGGCCTATAGCTTACTGCACAAACCTCATTGCTACAGGTGTCACAGACGTTGTCGTGGAAATGACCGGACCAAGGTGCAGCGTTGTAAGCGTACATTTTCCTTTTATTATGATAAACTTCACCAACAAAACAAGAAACAAACGTGAAGCGTACTAGGGCTATAGTGCCACTAACAAAGATAACTACCCACAAAATACAAAGGAAAAAAGGCTGCCTAAGCATGATTCCCAATCAGAGACAACGATAGACAGCTGTCCATGATTGAGAACCATACCCGGCCAAAACATAGAATCAGAAAAACATAGGAATAAAGAAACTAGAATGCCCACCCTAGTCACACCCTGGCCTACCCAAAATAGAGAATAAAAGCCTCTCTATGGCCAGGGCGTTACAACAGGACTGTTTTTAAATTGGTTAATGTTGCATAGGCTTACGTTTTTTTAAGTCATGCATTTTGACTCAAAGGGAACTTGACTCAGAAAAGGTTGGTGACCACTGTTTAAGAGTTTTCCCTGTTAACACTATCAACGTTTCCCTTTGCTGTGGCAATTGTGATCGAATCAACACAACATTCGCCACTTTCAAAGCAACATACTGAAACAAAACTAACTATGCAAGAGATTTTGTTGTAGGCAAAACGCATCAGAGTAGGATTCTATTGCATTGACACACACTACTCAGCTTGTACTCTACACAGACCAGTGCGGCATAAACAATCAGGCCCTATATGCAAATAGACCATTGCCATATATGGATCTTTCATTTACTTTGGACTGTTTTAATAGCATGAGCGGTCATGAGTAAATGCACTTGCGATCAAAGCAAGAGCTGCATGTAGCCACGTGTGCACATTATGTTATAATCCTTTGCTAGTTAGTGAGTTACTAGCCCAGTTATAGATCATTTGTAATCAGCAAATCAGAGTGATCGCTTCCTACAAGAGCACATAACGTGTACAGTTCTGGACATCTTTGAAAAACGAGTCTCTGTAATCTCTGTAATAATGGTATAGGAATAAGAATGCATTTTATTTTATAAAGTGGTTTCTTGCATCAAACAACATAACATTTTCAGTGACCTCCTTGTCTGATGGACAAGTGGATAAACAGGTTAATGTTAAACACTGCGTTTTTCCCCCCAAAAGTCTCATTGAATGTAGGCCTACATTGAACAATAAACATTGGCTGCTACTGTAGGCTGAATGATAGAACAGCTAGTTCCATGGTAAAATGTTATGGGATGCATTTTCTCCATTGTTTTTGATGGTAGGCCACTCTGGCAGGCCTACAATATGATCAAATACCCACAGTAGCCTACATGACAGTTAAAACTGTAATGTAAAGCGGGTACAGCCTCAGGGTTCACAGTAAACATGCCGGAAGTTGAACACAATTTTCACAATGTTCAAGTTT